>NC_081354.1:5613455-5798455 GCF_030684315.1 Stegostoma tigrinum
CAACCACTAAAACCTGCAGCTACCAGAATTCCAGGTATTCTTCATCTGTCCCTCACTGGAAATAATTCGTCAACTGAAACTTTGAGAATAGCTGATCTTACTAAGAGGAATCCCATCTCCTCTTGAATCATTTCAGCCACTGACAAATGGATCTGGATCAGTTATTGTTTTTGAAAAGAAAAATGCATCAGTGACTGGCCAAAGGCAGTTGATGATCTTTCTGGAGATAAGCACACCTGAAAACCAAGTGCTTTGATATTTTTATTCAGTCAGTGGTCTATCACTGATGCCAGAAAAGCATTACAGACGGACAACCACTATCAACTTTAATCTGCTTTGTACACTCCATGACACTTTGCTTCACGAGAAAACAAATGACAGAATATTCCCAAAGATTTATGATTCCTCCTGGACAAAAAGTAATTTCTACTATTTTGAGATTCCATTCCTTATCGCTTTACTCTTATGACTGGCTTTTTTGTATCAGTAAAGTCGTGGGGAGGAGTTGGTTCTTCTCTGGTGCTCTATGAAATAGAGGGTAATAAAGTGTGAAGCTGGATGAACACAGCAGGCCAAGCAGCATCTCAGGAGCACAAAAGCTGACATTTCGGGCCTAGACCCTTCATCAGAGAGGGGGATGGGGTGAGCGTTCTGGAATAAATAGGGAGAGAGGGGGAGGCAGACCGAAGATGGATAGAGGAGAAGATAGGTGGAGAGGAGAGTATAGGTGGGGAGGTAGGGAGGGGATATGTCAGTCCAGGGAAGACGGACAGGTCAAGAAGGTGGGATGAGGTTAGTAGGTAATGGAGGTGCGGCTTGGGGTGGGAGGAAGGGATGGGTGAGAGGAAGAACAGGTTAGGGAGGCATAGACAGGCTGGGCTGGTTTTAGGATGCAGTGGGGAGGGGAAGAGCTGGGCTGGTTGTGTGATGCAGTGGGGGGAGGGGATGAACTGGGCTGGTTTTGGGATGTGGTGGGGGAAGGGGAGATTTTGAAGCTAGTGAAGTCCACATTGATACCATTGGGCTGTAGGGTTCCCAGGCAGAATATGAGTTGCTGTTCCTGCAACCTTCGGGTGGCATCATTGTGGCACTGCAGGAGGCCCATGATGGACATGTCATCTAAAGAATGGGAGGGGGAGTGGAAATGGTTTGCGACAGGGAGGTGTAGTTGTTTGTTGCGAACCGAGCGGAGGTGTTCTGCAAAGCGGTCCCCAAGCCTCCGCTTGGTTTCCCCAATGTAGATGGAGCCACACCGGGTACAATGGATACAGTATACCACATTGGCAGATGTGCAGGTGAACCTCTGCTTAATATGGAAAGTCACCTTGGGGACTGGGATGGGGGTGAGGGAGGAGGTGTGGGGGTAAGTGTAGCTCTTCCTGTGGTTGCAGGGGAAGGTGCTGGGTGTGGTGGGGTTGGAGGGCAGTGTGGAGTGAACAAGGGAGTCGTGGAGAGTGTGGTCTCTCCGGAAAGCAGACAAGGGTAGGGATGGAAAAATGTCTTGGGTGGTGGGATCGGATTGCAGATGGCGGAAGTGTCAGAGGATGATGCGTTGTATCCGGAGATTGGTGGGGTGGTGTGTGAGAACGAGGGGGATCCTCTTAGGGCGGTTATTGCGGGGGCGGGGTGTGAGGGATGCGTTGCGGGAAATGCGGGAGACGCGGTCAAGGGCGCTCTCGACCACTGTGGGGGGAAAGTTGCGGTTCTTGAAGAACTTGGACATCTGGGATGTGCGGGAGTGGACTGCCTCATCCTGGGAGCAGATGTGGCAGAGGCGGAGGAATTGGGAATAGGCGATGGAATTTTTGCAGGAGGTTTGGTGGGAGGAGGTAGGAGGAGGCCCTCCACCTCCTCCAGAACTTCCAATTCCCTGGCCCCCAACACCTCATTTTCACCATGGACATCCAGTCCCTATACACCGGTATTCAGCATGCAGATGGCCACAAGGCCCTCTGCTTCTTCCTGTTCCGCAGGCCCGACCAGTCCCCCTCCACCAACACCCTCATCCGCCTAGCCGAACTCGTCCTCACCCTCAACAACTTCTCTTTCGATTCCTCCCACTTCTTACAGACAAAGAGGATGGTCATGGGCACCCGCATGGGCCCCAGCTATGCCTGCCTCTTTGTAGGTTACGTGGAACAGTCCCTCTTCCGTACCGACATAGGCCTCAAACCCCACCTCTTCCTCCGTTACATTGATGACTATATCGGCGCCGCCTCTTGCTCCCCAGAGGAGCTCGAACAGTTCATCTACTTCACCAACACCTTCCACCCCAACCTCAAGTTCACCTGGGCCATCTCCAACACATCCCTCACCTTCCTGGACCTCTCAGTCTCCATCTCAGGCAACCAGCTTGTAACTGATGTCCATTTCAAGCCCACCGACTCCCGCAGCTACCTAGAATACACCTCCTCCCACCCACCCACTTGCAAAAATTCCATCCCCTATTCCCAATTCCTCCGCCTCTGCCGCAATTGCTCCCAGGATGAGGCATTCCACTCCTGCACATCCCAGATGTCCAAGTTCTTCGAGGACCGTAACTTTATCCCCACAGTGGTCGAGAACTCCCTTGACCGTGTCTCCCGCATTTCCCGCATCACATCCCTCACACCCCGCCCCCGTCACAACCGCCCAAAGAGGATCCCCCTCATTCTCACACAACACCCCACCAACCTCCAGATACAACGCATCATCCTCCGACACTTCTGCCATCTGCAATCCGACCCCACCACCCAAGCCATTTTTCCATCCCCACCTTTGTCTGCTTTCCGGAGAGACCACTCTCTCCGTGACGCCCTTGTTCGCTCCACACTGCCCTCTAACCCCACCACACCCGGCACCTTTCCCTGCAACCGCAGGAAGTGCTACACTTGCCCCCACACCTCCTCCCTCACCCCTATCCCAGGCCCCAAGATGACTTTCCATATTAAGCAGAGGTTCACCTGCACATCTGCCAATGTGGTATACTGCATCCGCTGTACACGGTGTGGCTCCCTCTACATTGGGGAAACCAAGCAGAGGCTTGGGGACCGCTTTGCAGAACACCCCCGCTCAGTCCGCAACAAACAACTGCATCTCCCAGTCGCGAACCATTTCAACTCCCCCTCCCATTCTTTAGATGACATGTCCATCATGGGCTTCCTGCAGTGCCACTATGATGCCACCCGAAGGTTGCAGGAACAGCAACTCATATTCCGCTTGGGAACCCTGCAGCTCAATGGTATCAATGTGGACTTCACCAGCTTCAAAATCTCCCCTTCTCCCACTGCATTCCTAAACCAGCCCAGTTCATCCCCTCCCCCCACTGCACCACACAACCAGCCCAGCCTGTCTATGCCTCCCTAACCTGTTCTTCCTCTCACCCATCCCTTCCACCCACCCCAAGCCGCACCTCCATTACCTACCTTCTAACCTCATCCCACCTCCTTGACCTGTCCGTCTTCCCTGGACTGACATATCCCCTCCCTACCTCCCCACGTATACTCTCCTCCCCACCTATCTTCTTTTCTCTCCATCTTCAGTCCGCCTCCCCCTCTCTCCCTATTTATTCCAGAACGCTCACTCCATCCCCCTCTCTGATGAAGGGTCTAGGCCCGAAACGTCAGCTTTTGTGCTCCTGAGATGCTACTTGGCCTGTTGTGTTCATCCAGCTTCACACTTTATTATCTTGGATTCTCCAGCATCTGCAGTTCCCATTATTTCTATGAAATATATACTGTTCTCAATGTTGTTTAATCTTCTTTAATTCCCACATTTTTGCTGACAGTTGAAATAGTTCTCCAGTTTGACCAATGTCTGAAGAGGAAGGAAGGGATCTTTTGAATTGATGTAACACCTTTCAAGAAATCCCAAAATACCTTTCAGCCAATGAACTGTTTCTGAGATATTGTCACTTTTGAAATGGAAGGACTTTGAACCCAGACTTAGAATTTAACCCCAGAATATTGTGTATTTTTGCTGTGGCTTATTGGTTAGTACACTCACCTCTGAATTACAGACTCTGAGTAATGGCATTTATTAATTGTCCCTTAGCATGTTATAAGTTGCTTCACAGAAGTTATGGGACAAAGTTTGACACTGAAACATAGTGAAGTCTTAAATGACAAAAAGCTACAACGAATGATTTAAAAATCGGGGAGGCAGGGACACAGGTAGAATCAAGGAGACGATTGATGAGCTTAGGGTCCAGATGCTAACAGGAGTGAGGGGTGTCAACTGTGTTTGGAGACGAGAGAGGATGGGCTTGTTCTCTTTAACTAGTACCGAGGATGTGCAACACTGTCAAAGGTGCCTTGTTTATGTTGATTTGTGAAATTGAAACCCTGTCCACAAGATCCCAAAGTTTAATTCCAAAAAAGAGCACGGGAGTTATACCCGAAATGTTAACACTTTTTTTTCTATCACAGATGCTGCCAGACCTGCTGTGCTTTTCCAGCAACTTTGTTTCTGTTCCTGATTTATATCCAGTGTCCTGGCTAGTATTTATTTCTCAATCAATAGACAAAAACAATCATTATTTGACCACTGTCACATTGCTGATTACCACATCTTGCAGTGCGCAAATTGACCATTACATTGCTGGTTTACAATAGTGATTACATTTCAAAAAATAGTTAGCCAGCTGTTAATTGCCCTTGATATTCAATAGCTGTATTCACTACTATCTATGTTCTGGGGATACCATTGACCAGAAACTCACTAGCCATATAAATACAGTGGTTACAAGAGCAGATCAGAGTCTAAGGAACCTTCAGTGAATAACTCACTTCCTGATTCCCCAAAGCATGTGCATCATCTACAAGGCAAAAGTCAGGAGTGTGATGGAATACTCCCTCTCGAATAGTGAATTGATCCTCAGAATTGATCCTCTGGAATCCAAGTTTTGGACACTGTGGCCTCTGTGGGAGGGAGAGAGTTACCTAGACACTTTCTTTCAGGAAACGGTCTCATCTGGTAGATTAAGTACCTCAAATTCAGGGACAGCAGGGTATGATAGCAAATGCGGCAGGTAGAGGGATCCTGTATTCAGGAACAGAGGAGCCTCAGCTCTTGACCATGTCAACAGGTATGAGGTGCTTGCTCCCTGTGGGAATGAGGAACAGGGCTGCAAGGAGAATGAGCCAGCTGACCACAGCACTGCGATACAGGAGGCCATTCGAGAGGGGAGAGCAGAAAGGCAAGTGATAGTTGCAGAGGATTCTATAATTAGGGGAATTGATGGTATTCTTTGTAAGCAGGATTAAGTGTCCCACATGGTATGTTGCCTGCTTGAGGCAGTGCCAGGGTGAGGGACATCACTGATCAACTTGAAAGGGCGGTGGAGTATCCAGTTATTGTGGTCCACGTAGGGACAAACAACATGGCGAGATGAGGAAATAGGACCTGTTTGTGGATTATCGGGAACTGGTAACTAAATTGAAGAACAGGTCCTCAGGAGTTATAATCTCGATTACTGCCTGAGCCATGAGCAATTTGGCATAGGGACGCGAGAATAAGGGGTGTACGCACATGTCTAAAGGAGTGGTGTGGGAATGAGGGGTTCCTTTTCATGGGGCATTGGCATCAGTGTTGGAACAGGAGGGATCTGTACCACTGGGATGGTCACCACCTGAACTGAACTAGGACCAATGTTCTAGTGAAAACTGTAAACAGGCGGGTCAACTGGACTTTAAACTAGAAAGCGTGGCGACGGGAAGGGTGAAATGTTAAGAAGTATGATGGTCAATGGGGAACATAGCAACAGGTTGACATCTGCGGGGGTGGATTCAACTGTATGGAAAAATATGAAAAAATTGAAAAGAAAGGAGAACTCAGGAGAGGTTATTAAAGTCTCCAGAACACAAAATAGGACAAAATGTTTGGGAAGGGCAAGGAATCAAACTTCATGCACCTCAGAATAAAGGATGACAATGAGATGAGGGTTGGTCAGTACAGGTCAGAAGGTATTGCATCTGAATGCACGCAGTGTATGAAACAAGGTAAATGAGCTTGCACCAGAAATTAAAATTGGAAGGTATAATGGGGTGAACATCACATAGACATGCTGCAGGGGGATCAGGATTGGAAGCTAATATCCACGGATGTACATCCCATTGAAAAGATAGGCAGGTGGACAAAGGTGGTGCATTTGCCTTATTAGTAAGAATTGACGTTTAATTGAAAGCAACAAATGAAGCAGGGTCAGACAGTGTAGGATCTATATGGGTAGAGTTGAAGAACTGCAGAGGTTAAAAGAAACACAATAGACAGGCCTCCAAATGACAATCAGGACTTGGGGCACAAGATAAGCCAGGAGATAGACAAGGTGTGTAAGAAAGGCAAGGTTACAATGACCATGGGGATTTCAATATGTAGGTGGATTGGGAAGATCAGGTTGGTATTAGCTCACAAGAAAAGAAATTTGTAGAATGTGCACGAGATGTTTTTTGGAGCAGTTTATGGTGAAGCCCACTATGGGAACAGACATTTCTGGAATTAGTGCTGTGTGATGAGGCAGAATTGATAAGGGATCTTAAGGTAAAGGAACCCTTCAGAGGCAGTGATCATAATATGATAGAATTTACCCTGCTATTTGAGAGGGAGAAGCTGAAATTAAAGGTATCAGAGATATTGGGAACTGCAGATGCTGGAGAATTCCAAGATAATAAAATGTGAGGCTGGATGAACACAGCAGGCCAGGCAGCATCTCAGGAGCACAAAAGCTGACGTTTCGGGCCTAGACCCTTCATCAGAGAGGGGGATGGGGAGAGGGAACTGGAATAAATAGGGAGAGAGGGGGAGGCAGACCGAAGATGGAGAGTGAAGAAGATAGGTGGAGAGAGTATAGGTGGGGAGGTAGGGAGGGGATATGTCAGTCCAGGGAAGACGGACAGGTCAAGGAGGTGGGATGAGGTTAGTAGGTGGATGGGGGTGCGGCTTGGGGTGGGAGGAAGGGATGGCAGAGACAGGTTGGACTGGTTTTGGGATGCAGTGGGTGGGGGGGAAGAGCTGGGCTGGTTGTGTGGTTGTGTTATAATTGAATAAATGAGAAGAGGCATGAGGGAGGAGCTGCACAGGATTAACTGGGAGAGAAGCATAGCAGGAAATACAGTAGAACGGCAATGGCAGGAGTTTCTGGGAGTAATTCAGGAGACACAGCAAAAATTCATCCCTAGGAAAGCATATAATGTGGCACAGGGCAGTGGGGAACCAGAGGTTTGGGGAGCTTACAAAGGCCAACAGAGGACAACAAGAAAAAAATAAGGAGGAAAAAATTAGCCAGTAGTATAAAAGAAAGCTGCAAGAGTTTCTTTAGATATCTCAAAGGCAAAAGGGAGGCAAAAGTGGACATTGGCCTCTGGAAAATGATACTGGAGAAGTAGTAATGGGGAACAAAGAAATGGCAGAGGAACTGAATAAATACTTTGCGTCATGATGGAAGTCATGACTAGCATCCTAAAAAATTGAAGAGATTTGGGGCTGGGGGCTTGGGCGGAGCTGGGGGGAGGTGGTGGACAGAGGTGAGTATAGTGCCCATCACCAGGAGTAGATGCTAGAAAAACTGAATGGCCTGAAGGTGGATAAATCATCAGGACTAGATGGGCTACTCCTCAGAGTTCTGAAGGAGATAGCAGAAGAGCTAGTGGAAACGTTAGTGGTGATCTTTCAGGAATCACTAGAGTCAAGGAGAGGGCTGGAATCAGCCAGAAGACTGAAAAATCACTGATGTAACCCTTCTGTTTAATATGGGAGTAAGGCAAAAGACACAAAATTACAGGCTGATTAGCTTAACCTCAACCGTGGGTAAGATTTTAGAGTCCATTGTAAAGGATGAGATTTCTGAATACTTTGAAGTACATGATAAAATACGGCAAAGCTAGCATGGCCTCATCAAGGGGAGGTCATGCCTGACAAATCTGTTAGAATTCTTTGAGGAAGTAATGAGCAGGTAAGACAAAGGAGAGCCAATGGATGTTATCTACTTGGACTTCCAGAAGCCCTTTGACAAGGTGCCACGCAGGAGGCTGGTGAGTAAGAATAAGGGCCCATGGTGTTAGAGGCAAGACATTGCATGTATTGAAGATCGGCTCTCTGGCGGAAAGCAGAGAATGGGGATAAAAGGATGGCAGCAGGTGACTAGTTGTGTTCCATAAGGGTCAATGTTGGGATCACAACTTTTCACTTTATACATTGATGAGCGAAATGAAGGAACTAAGGCATAGACTGTTTTCTAAATCAGGAGAAAATTCAGAAATCTCAAGTGCAAAGGGACTTGAGAGTCCTAATTCAGGATTCTCTTAAGGTTAACATGTAGGTTGAGTCGGTCGTTAAGAAGGTAAATACAATATTAGCATTTATTTCAAAAGGACTAGAATATTTAAAAAAAGCAGGGATGTACTTCTGATGCTTTTAAGGCTCTAGTCAGACTTCATTTCAAATATTATGAGCAGTTTTAGGGCCCATGTCTAAGGAAGGATGTACTGACCCTGGAGCGGTTTCACGAGAATGAACCCAGGAATGAAAGGCTTAATATATCAGAAATGTTGAGGATTTTGGGTCTATACTTAACGGAGTTTAGAAGGATGAGGGAAGATCTATTTGAAACTTACTGAAAGGCCTGGACAGAGTAGGTGTTGAGAAGAAGTTTCTATTGGTAGGAGAGACTTGGACCCAAGGGCACAGCTTCAGAGTAAATGGAGCACCCTTTAGAATGGAGATGAGAAGAAGCTTCTTCAGCCAGAGAGTGGTGAATCTATGCAATTCACTGCCACAGGAGATTGTGGAGACCAGGTCATTGTGTATATTTAAGACTGACGTAGATAGGCTCTCAATTGTTAAAGGGATCAAAGATTACAGGGAGAAAGCAGGAGAATAGAGTTGAGAAACTTATCAGCCATGATTGAATGGCAGACCAGACCAATGGACTGAATAGCCTAATTTCTGCTCCTTTGTCTTATGGTCTTATGCATGTAGCTTTGACAACACTCAAGAAACATACCACTATCCAGGAGCAATCAATCTACTTGATTGGCACTACACCCACAAGCATCTACTCCCTTTTATCACATCTACTCCCTTTTATCACCGATACTCAGCAGCAGTAGTCTGAACTATCTACAAGAGGCTCTGCAGACATTCACCACAAAGATTCTTAGACAATACCTTCATAACCCATGGCAACTTGCATCTAGAAGGACAAGGGCAGCAGATACATGGGAGCACCAAAACCTGTAAACTCTCCTCCAAGCCACTCACCACCTTGATCCGGTAATAGCTCGCTATTCCTTCAGTGTTGTGAGTCAACTTACAGCACATGGTCTACAGTGTTTCAAGAAGGAAGCTTATCACCACCTTTTCAAGGGCAACTAGGGATGGATAATAAATACAGCCCCATGCCCACATCCCACAAGTGAAATGAACAAAAATCTTTTGAAATATCTACTGGCTGTGTGGATGGCTACATGCAAGACCTGTCTATGTTGGAAATCTAAATTATAAATTTGAAATTCTGGATATACTCATGAATATGAAGTGTTAATATTTTAGGCCTGTGACCTATCATTGGAACCCATCTTACCTGGGCCAGTTCCCTGAAAGAGCTATTCAATTTAGCTCTAAATAAAATTCATAACTGGTGAATTTAATTAAACAGTTAACAGCCTGACCTTTTGTCACTCAACCGTGGAAATGGTAATGGAACATGTTTGAAAGGTGCAGTATTAACTCCTTAGTCCTTTCAGTGCAGTCTTTGTAGTTGTTCCCTAACTCAATTGAAGGCCTTTTCAGCTGAGATACAGCAGTCACTCTTGATAGAACCTAAGCAGATGTCTTCCTGGAACATTCCAACATGTTGCCATTTATTGTTAAATAACTGGTCAGAACAGACTGACGTGGAGCTATCTTCCAGTTTCCACCAAGTTTTACACTAAGACACATGAGGGAGTAGGCGATTCGTACTGAAATTGCCTCTTACTCCAGTCACTTTCTGCTGTAAATGATAATCCATTAAATAAATGGAACATGTTCCCCTAATGACGTGCATATTCCCTCAATGTCTTGATTCATTTGTGCACATAAAAGTTGTAATTTTTAGGTGTTATGGTTTCTATAAAACCATTAGTCATGCAATTCATGGAGCAAACATCAACACAAATTCTCACCATTTAACATTTGCAGCGTACTCCATGGGCCCCATATTTAACTTAAAAGTACATTCTGTTTTCCTTAATTGTAAGATGCTCAGAAACAACTTTTGTCTGTACTGTCAGTGAAAGAAAGCAAGACATGCATTTATGTAGAGTCTTACACATCCTCATCACTTTCTAAAGCACTTAACACCGAACTAACTATTCTGATGTGTCTCTACTGCTCGGGAAATGTGGAAGGCAATTATTGACGTCAGTAATGTGGTGATAACCAGATAATCTGTTTTAGTAATTTATTTCCTTTTAGTCACAGGAGGTGTCCATCACTGACTAGGCCAGTATTTATTGCTTGGAGGCAAAAGAAATGCCAACTCCATTGCTGTGAGTCTGGAGTCACATGTCGGCCAGACCAGGTCAGGATGACAGATTTCCTTTCTGAAAGGACATGGTAATGCTGGTTTAGGGATATATATTCATCATAACCCCAGGGTTATCCCAATGGTGTTACTTTCAGACAGTGCCATGTGATCCTTTACATGCACTGAAAGGGCAGACAGGCCTCAGTTTAACTCCATATTCAAATGCTGGTACCCCCAACAGTGCAGCACTCTGTAAATCAACAAGATATAAAGGCAGAAGTAGGCCAATTAGCCCATTGGGTCTGCCCTGCTATTCGTCCATGGCTGATATGTTTCTCAACCCAGTTCTGCTGCCTTCTCCCTGTACCCCTTGATCCCCTTAGTAATGAAGAACCTATCTATCTCTGTCTTAAAGACACTCAGTGACTTGGCCTCCACAGCTTTCTGTGGCAAGGAGTTCCACAGATTCACGCACTGATTGAAGAAATTCCTCCTCATCTCAGTTCTAAAGGGTCATCCCCTCATTCTGAGGTGGTGCCCCCAGATCCTAGTCTCTTTTCCTCATGAAAATATCTTCTCCCTGTCTGCTATATCCAAGCCTCACAGTATTCTATTGGTTTCAATCAGATTCTCCTTCATCCTTCTAAATTCCATTGGGTACAGACCCAGAGTCCTCAACCACCCCTTATATGACAAGCCCTTATAAACCTCCTCTGGACCCCCTCCAAGGCCAGCACATCCTTCCTCAGGCACGGGACCAAAGCTGCACACATTATTCCAAATGTGATCTGATCAGAGCCTTACACAACCTCAGCAGTGTGTCTCTGCTCTTGTTCTCGAGCACTCTTGAAATGAATGCTGACATTGCATTAGCATTAACTGCCAAGTGAACTTGCATGTTAACCTTAAGAGGATCCTGAACTAAGGCACCCAAGTCCCTTCCTATTTCAGATTTCCAAAGCCTTTCCCCAGTTACAAAATAGTCTATGCATCTACTCTTCATAATAAAGTGCATAACCTCACACTTTCTCACATTTGTTACATCTGCCACTTTTTTCCCACTCTTTTGGCCTTTCCAACTCCTTCTGCAGCCTCCCTGCTTCCTCAACACGATCTGTCGGTCCATCTATTTTTGTGTCATCTGCAAACTTAACAACAATGCCCTCACTTCGTTTGCCCAGATTGTTTATGTATAATGTAAATAACTGTTGTCCCCAACACTGACACCTGAACTCCACTATTCACCAGCTACCATCCTGCGAAAGACCCCTTTATCCCCACTCTCTGCAGTCTGCCAGTCAGCCAATCGTCTATCCATGCCTGTACCAAAAGCCTATGGCCTCTGATTTTATTTAACAGCCTCCTATACAACACCTTGTTAAGGGCCATCAGAAACTCCAAATAGATCATGTCCACTGGCTCCTTTTGTCTAACTCACTTGTTATCTCCTCAAAGGTTTCTAACAAATTTCTCAGACATGATTTCAGTACAGTGTTGAAAATGTCAGTGCCGGTTCTGTGCTCAAGTCTCTGAAGTGGGATCTGAGCCCACAAAAAACACACCAACTGGCAACTCAGTAGTGTTTATAATCCTAATACAATGAAACTGGAACATCCAGGCATGAAACTTGTCTGTTTCAATTTGAATGTCATTAGCTCAATCTCCAACATTCATCACAATTTTCATTTGTTGAGATAAAGGCAAAATCCTGCAGATGTTGGAGATCTGAAATACAAGCAGAAAGTGCCAGAAAATTTCGGCAGGTCTGGTAGCAGAGAGTCACACAGAGTTCACATTTATTAGACCTGACTTTTAACTTCTGAAGAGTCTTCCACAGACACTGCCAGACCTGTTGAGTTTAGCCAGTACTTTTTATTTTGTTGTATTTTTCAAGTTTGGGCCATCCTTTGGTCTTGATATATTTAGTCATTGAGTCTTGAGCTGGACTTAATGGTGCCATCATATCAGCTTCTGAATCTCAGCCTGGCTCTGTTATATTTGTTGTTTATCAACCTACTCACTCTGAACAATGTTGGTTTTTCACTTTGACATGTTACTGGCATTGCTTCATCTCAGTCCTGTTCAGTGTTGGCTTGAATATTCGCCTGAGTTTTGTCATATTAATTATTGAATCTGATCTTATATTCACTATTAAGCTCTGGCTTAGTGTCCTCAAGAATCCACGAATCATTTTAAGGTGCAGTCATGTTGAAGGTGGGTTATGTTTTGGGATTTACAAAATCAAGAGCACATTTCACTTAATTTTCCATCCCACTTGAAAGGCTTCTCTGGACTCTGACACCTTTAGCTGATTGTCATTTTTGTTTTACCAGGATCACCAGGCGACGCTGTGAGGTTTTGCTGAAACTATTCAAGGGACTTGTCAGGCCACAGCTGGAATACTGTGAGCAGTTTTTGGCCCTTTATCTAAGGAAGGATAAATCAGCCCTGGAGGCAGTCTGCATTGATACCAAGCATGGAGGGGTTGCAGTTTGAAAAGAGGTTCTTTAGGTTGAACCTCATTGGAATCTAGAAGAATGAGAGGTGACCTTATTACAACATACAAGGTTCTTAGGTTAGATGTGCAAAGGCTGTTTCCCCTTATGGAAGACTCCAGGATTAGAGGGCATTATTTCAGAATAAGGGGTTGCACATTTAAGACAGAAATGAGATGGAATGTCTTTGCTGAGAGGGTAGTGAATCTAAAGAATTATTTAGTACCGAGGGCTATTAAAACTGGTTCATTAAGTATGAACAAAGCTGAGATAGATTTTTATTCAGTTAGAATGTCAAGAGTTATGGGGGAAAAAAGCAGGAAAGTGGGATTGAGGGTGATGGAATCAGCCATGATCTCCTTGAATAGTAGAACAGACTCACTGGACTGAACCGACTCCTTCTGCCTCTATCTGTTATGGTCTTGTGCACCTCCACGATTTGGGAATCTGTAGCTTGGAAACGTCAATTGTCAATGTTCTTTTTTGAGCAGACCAATGATGTCATCCGCATAACTTTCACACAATTCTTTGAGAGCGGGAAAATGGATTACACGGTATTTTATCAACTGAACTTTTTTTTGAATATTTCTTTATAATGTTTTGTTATTGTTTCATGTTTCAGGCAAATACTTGTATTCACAAACTTTCCTGCTTCGCTCCCTTGTGGTTAGGCATTCTACTATTAATTCCAGAGCATTGGTTAGCTCAATTGGCTGGACAGTGCTTTACAAAGTTGAGTGACACAGACAGTAATTTAACTTCTGCACCAACAGAGGTACCATGAAGCCTTGCCCTTCACTTGGTGCGTGGTGACTCACAGGTTAAACCATCATCACTCATCCCTTGAATGAGAGAGCAGTCCTGTAGATCTTTAGCAATTTTACCCTAACCTATATATTCCAGGAAATTCCAGACTTCAGAAACAACTCTGCCCTGAGCACTACTGACTTGAGAGGTCACCATGCGCTTACTTTTATCTCCTTTACCTGAGAGAAGTTCACTTTTGGACCTAAATGCCTCACTCTGTCTAAACACCCTATGATCTGTATGTCCTTGTTTGCTATGATCTGCCTGTATTACTCACAAAACAAAGCTTTTCACTGTATTTAGGTACAATAAATCAAATCAAATTCATGGAGAAGTTTTTCTTAAAAATAAAAATTGAAAGAACTGTGGATGCTGTAAATCAGAAGCAAAACACAAATTGCTGGAAAAGCTCAGCAGGCCTGACAGCATCTGTAGTGAGAAAGCAAAGTTAACATTTCAGATCTAATGATTCTTATGTTCTAAGGAATGGTCACCGGACCCGAATGGTGAACTCTGATTTCTCTCACCACAGATGCTGCCAGATCTGTTGAGGTTTTCCAGCAATTTCTGTTTCTGTTTCACTTTTGAACCTGTGCCCTGTTGTCATGGTAAGTTATATTATCCACTTGGTTCCCGTAATTCCCAAATATCGCTTAAAAAGAAATGAGACATTGATTGAAAGAATGATTTACAAAACTCTTCGTAAGAAGTTAGAGCAAGTCCATGTTTTAAAAGTAGATTTTTATTTGGCCCAATCGAAAAATCTCAGATTCTTTTGTTACTCTGAACAGCTGAATATCAGCCTGCTGAAAGCTCTTGGGACTTGTTCAGAATCACAGTGATGTCTTGTCATGTCATTATAATTACAGTGACTCAGTTGATAGCACACTTGTCATTGAGTCGGAAAGTATTGGTCAGAAGTTCTACTTCAGGATTAAATCTAAAAATCAAGGCTGAGACTTTGACAATTTACTGAGAAAGTTAGAGGGTCTTCCGTCCCATGGGGTAGCTATAAAAGAATTTGTTGCACTATTTTGAGGAAGAGCAGGGAGTTTTCCAGCTTGTCCTCACCAATATCTGACCCTCAATTACTTCACAAATACTAAGTATTGTATTGGCCTCTTTATTGAAGGAGAGATGCAAATGCATTGACAGGGTCAATGCTGAGAGGATCTCTCCTCTCATGGGAGAGTCTAGGGCCAGGGGGCATAGTTTCAGAATAAAGGGGCACCAACTGAAGACTGACATGAGGAGGGATTTCTTCTCTCAGGTGGTTGTGAGTCTTTGGAACTCCTTGTCACAGAGAGTTATGGGGGAGCAGCCCTTGTGTATATTTAAGGCTGAGATTGATAGGTTCTTGATCAGTCAGACAATTAAGCGTTACAGGGAAAGCACAGAAAAGCAGATATGAGGAATGTCAGATCAACCATGATCCAACTGAATGTTGGAGTAGGATCAACGGGCTGAATGGTCTAGTCCTGTTTTCATTTCTGATGGTCTTATGGTCTTATGGCAATGGGGAGGTCAGAGTCAGTTTATTGGTCTGATACCCCGGATGACAGCATTGTCTTACTAGGACAATGGGATAGACTGGGCTTGTTTCCTTTCGAATTTAGAAGAGTGATGGAGATGCGATTGACATTTACAAGCACCTCGATGGTCTTCACAAGGTGCATGTGGAAAGATTATTGCCTCTTGAGAATTCCATTTTAAAATTTGGGATATTACACTTTGGGGAAAAGGAGAATTTTTCTTCCAGAGGGATGTGCAACTTTGGAATTCTGGAAAAGCAGAAATGGGATCATGAAATGTTTTCAAGGTAGAGGTGGGCAGATTCTTCTTGGCCAGAAGGTCAAGGGTTATCAGGAGGAGTTGGGAATGTGGAATTTGGAACTCTAACAGATTAACCAAGTTCTTATTGAACGACAGAGCAGGTATAAAGGGCCCAATAGTCTATTTCTGCTCCTGTTTTGTATGTTTATATGTATCAACATCATGAGAACAGATAATCAATCATTGTCATGTTGCCAACTGTGAGAGTTTGCTAAGTACAAATTGACATTTGTGTTCTTTCCATTACAAGACTGACTGCAGTTCAGAAGTACTTCATCGACTGTCAAGCATTTGAGACATCTGACAATCTTGAAATGTAAGTCTTCACGATACAAGTCCTTTTCCAAGTTCTTTATATACAGACAGGTATTTTAATAGACATTGGAGATAATAGGAAATTCAGACTATAGCTGAGGAATATTGTAATGAAAATAGCCAGGTTTTATTCCAATGACAGGGAATCATGAGTCACAATATGTGAGATGTATAAACGTATGATTGTGTTCTGTGATAATGGGAACTGCAGATGCTGGAGAATCCAAGATAACAAAGTGTGGAGCTGGATGAACACAGCAGGCCAAGCAGCATCTCAGGAGCACAAAAGCTGACGTTTCGGGCCTAGACCCTTCATCAGAGAGGGGGATGGGGAGAGGGTTCTGAAATAAATAGGGAGAGAGGAGGAAGCGGACTGAAGATGGATAGAGGAGAAGATAGGTGGAGAGGAGAGTATAGGTGGGGAGGGGATAGGTCAGTCTGGGGAGGACGGACAGGTCAAGGAGGCGGGATGAGGTTAGTAGATGGGAAATGGAGGTGCGATTTGAGGTGTGAAGAGGGGATAGGTGAGAGGAAGAACAGGTTAGGAAGGCGGGGACGAGCTGGGCTGGTTTGGGACGCAGTGGGGGGAGGAGACGAGCTGGGATGGTTTTGGAATGCAGTGGGAGGGGGGAGATTTTGAAGCTTGTGAAGTCTACATTGATACCATTGGGCTGCAGGGTTCCCAAGTGGAATGTCAGTTGCTGTTCGTGCAACCTTTGGGTGGCATCTTTGTGGCACTGCAGGAGGCCCAGGATGGACATGTCGTCTAAGGAATGGGAGGGGGAGTTAAAATGGTTCGTGACTGGGAGGTGCAGTTGTTTAATTCTGAACTGAGCGGAGGTGTTCTGCAAAGCTGTCCCCAAGCCTCTGCTTGGTTTCCCCAATGTAGAGGAAGCCACAACGGGTACAGTGGATACAATATACCACATTGGCAGATGTGCAGGTGAACATCTGTTTGATATGGAAAGTCACCTTGGGGCCTGGGATGAGGGTGAGGGAGGAGGTGTGGGAGCAGGTATAGCACTTCATGCGGTTGCAGGGGAAGGTGCTGAGTGTGGTGGGGTTGGAGGGGGGTGTGGAGCGGACAAGGGAGTCACGGAGATAGTGGTCTCTCTGGAAGGCAGACAAGGGTGGGGATGGAAAAATGGCTTGGGTGGTGGGTTCGGATTGTAGATGGTGGAAGTGTCGGAGGATGATGCATTGTATCCGGAGGTTGGTGGGGTGGTGTGTGAGGACGAGGGGGATTCTCGTAGGGCGGTTATTGCGGGGGCGGGGTGTGAGGGATGTGTTGCATGAAATGCGGGAGACACGGTCAAGGGTGTTCTCGTCCACTGTGGGGGCGAAGTTGCGGTCCTTGAAGAACGTGGATATCTGGGATTTGTGGGGGTGGAATGCCTCATCCTAGGAGCAGATGCGGTGGGGGCGAAGGAATTGGGAATAGGGGATGGAATTTTTGCAGGAGGGTGGGTGGGAGGAGGTGTACTCTCGGTAGCTGTGGGAGTCGGTGGGCTTGAAATGGACATCAGTTTCTAGCTGGTTGCCTGAGATGGAGACAGAGAGGTCCAGGAAGGTGAGGGGTGTGTTGGAGATGGCCCAGGTCAACTTGAGGTTGGGGTGGAAGGTGTTGGTGAAGTGGATGAACTGTTCGAGCTCCTCTTGGGAGCAAGAGGTGGCGCTGATGCAGTCATCTGTGTTAGGATTTCCATGTTGTGGAAATCAGCAGAGTGATTTTCATCACTTTGCTCATGAGAGTTGTGTCAATAGCCATGAAGGCCCTAGGCTCTGGAATTCCATCCGTAAATCACTTTAACTACGTCCCCTCCTTTCAAAATTTTCCTTACTGTCTTCTGCATTGATCATCCACCTGTCCTGTTGCCTCCTTCGGTGGGTTGGTATCAAACTTCTTGTTAACATGGCTCGGAGGATGCTTCACCATATTAGATGCACCATATAAACGCAGGTTTGTGTTTGCTGGATTAGGACAATGGCATTAGCAAACTTTATCCTTTTGATAAGCTTGCAATTCAGAAAGGCCATTGCCTCGATCTCAGTCAGGAACATATGGACTATGATGAAGGATGCCCTGAGGAGCACCAAATCCCTAAACCAATCAATAACGAGGGACCACTGGCTTAGGAAATTAAAGGCAACCTTGTCACTTATTTCAGTTTGGTCATCTCCTGCGTTAGTGTAGAAAAAGCTAATAAAGTTTTATGAATTAATTGAAGGAAGGTTGAAGAAACATTCAGCCCAAGGTGATCTATCTTTTCCTCAAAGATTAATAATCGTTGCTTTTATCTGATGTGATCATTGCTCAGTCAGCAGTGTATGTAACAAAAGAGATAAAAAAGAATAACTTGTATTTCGAAAGTGTTTTACAGAAACTCAGGAGATCCCTGAATACTTTTGTAATGGAATTACTGTTGGAAACACAGAGTACAAGCACAGCAAAGCCACGCAAGGAACAATGTAGTAATGACTGGATAATCCACTTGTACTGGTTCAGGGATAATTATTGACGGAGCATGAGAGAGAACTCCTGACTCTTTCCAGTATCACTCTGTGGAAGTATTTATATTGCCCTGTGAGGAACTCGGTTTAATGTCTTGTCTGAAAGACTTTGTTTTGAAGGTTGAAACGAAAGTAAAATAGTGCAGATGCTGGAAATCTGAAATAAAGATGCTGGAGAAACCCTGCAGGTCAAGTAGCATCTGCAGAGAGAGGAACAAAGTTAGTTTCAAGTCCAGAAGAAGGGAGATCAAGTGGCTGTGATAAAAGACAATCAACATGTTTGAACCACATCAAAACACAGCTATCAAGCTCTAGTTGGGACTTGAACCCACAGCCTTAAATTCAAAAGTTTCTGTCTGAATATGTGATGGAGGGAAGGTCAACCTTAATTTTCATAACAGAATTGGATGAACACTAGAAAGGATTCAGGGTTATACCGAAAGGATGGGGCTGGTGGATGGGGCTAATTATATTTCTCTTGCATAGCTACAGCATGGGATCACCTCACTGTGTGTCACGGTAACTCAGCGAATCACAGAATCCATACATTGTGGAAACAGGCCATTCAGCCCAACAAGCCCAAACTGACTCAATCCCATAACCTGTAACCCTTCATTTCCCATGGCTGACCCATCCAACCTGTACATCCCTGGACACTATGGGCAATTGAGCATGGCCAATCCACCTAGCTTGCACATCTTTGGACTGTGGGAGAAAACCCACACAGACGTGGGGAGAACATGCAAACTCTACCCAGACAGCCCCCCGAGGTTGGAATGGAACCTGGGTTCCTGGCACGGTGAGGCTGCAGTGCTAACCACTGAGCCACCATGCGACAAGGGACAATGTACGATTCCAGCCTCGGGTGACCGTCCATGCGGAGTTTGTACATTCTCCCTACATCTGTCTGAGTTTCCTCCGGGTGCTCCGGTTTCCTCCCATAGTCCAAAGATGTGCAGGCAGAGTGGATTGGCCATGGGAAATGCAGGGTTACAGGGAAAGGCTGGGGGGAATTGGGTCTGGTTGGGATGCTCATTGGAGGGTCAGTGTGGACTTGATGGCCCAAATGGCCCGTTTATGCGCTGTAATGTTTCTATGATTCTGTGAAGGGTCTTCTTCACCAAGCTAAGTTGCTTTATTTTTACATGTCCCACTTTCCTGAAGGGCTGAATGCTACATTTTCGTGTTCCCAGGAAGCAGATGGCTGCCTTGATAGTATTAGGTTAGAATTAACTATCTGTCGGCAGGAGAGCGATGGCACACTTCATTAGTGAAATGGAATCAGCAGGAGTTGCTAATGAATAGGATGCTCCGAGATTCTACATACGGAATTTTCTTCATTGCAAAATCAATCATGCCCGGAATCTGGACTAATCCGTCATCAAAACTGCAAGGCTGGGCTAGATCTTGCTGAAGGAAAACAAATGCAACAATGCAATTGTGGGATTATTTTATGTAAATATTTGTGGGATATTCAACAACTGTTGGAGAATAAAGCATACATGTCCTGCGATGAAGTTAAAATAACATGGATGCTGGAAATCTGAAACAAAGACAGAGAACGCTGGAGAATCTCAGCCGGTCTGGGCAGCATCTGTGGAGAGAGAAACAGAGTTAACATTTTGAGTCTGGTATTATGATTCTTCAGAATTCTTCTACATAGCTTCTGAAGAAGTCATACTGGACTCAAACAGTGGTAGCATGCTTACATCAGGACCAGGAGGCCAGGGCTCTCGTCCCACCTGCTCCAGAGGTGTGTAATAACATCTCTCAACAGGTTAATAAGACAATATCTGTCAAAAGATATTCTTCATGGTTTCAAGGTTGACATTGGCCTATTTAAATTAATTTGTTTGCTGCCTCCTTTAAATTTGAGGTCAAACTGATATTCTGCTAAAGTAAGGAGCTTACATAAAGACACACATACACACAAACACACAAGCACACACGCACATACACATACACACACACACATGCACACACACAGATAGACACACATGCACATGCACACGTATGTACTCACATGCACACACATAAACACACATGCACACTCAGGTGCATGCACACAATCACACATGCACACACACACACACATGCACTCACACATACATACATGCACACACACAGACGCAGGCACACACACACACATCCTCACTCATACTCTCACACACACAAACACTATACTCTATCACAAACACACTGTCTCACACTCACATACAGTGTCACACATATTCGCATACGCACGGTCTCACATACACACACTTACACACACTCACACACACGCACCGCACTCACACACTTACAGACACACACACACTCACAGACACACTCACACACACACTTTCACACATGCTCACACACTCTCGCACATGCATGCACATGCACACACGCATGCACGCATGCACTCACTCTCACACATGGAGGCTCAGTGATTAACACTGTTGTGTCTCAGCAGCCGGGATTCAGTTTCAATTCTAGCCTCAGGTGACAGTCTGCATGGGTTTGCTGTGGTTTTCTCCCACAGTCCAAAGATGTGTAGGTTAGTTGGGTTGGCCATGCTAAATTGTCCATAAAATGTCCAGGGATGTGTAGGTTAGGTGGATTAGACATGGGAAATGCAGGGTTACAGGGATGGGATAGGGGAGTGAGTCTGGGTAGGATGCTGTTCAGAGAGTTGTTGTTGGCTTGTTGGGCCGAATGGCCTGTTACCATACTGTGGGAATTCCATGAGACGCAAACACAGTTGTTATAATTGTTATAAAAATTTTATGTGAGATTAAAACCACTAGAATTACAGAATGGGATAGTGAGAACTGCTGATGCTGGAGTCTGAGATAACAAGGTGTGGAGCTGGAGGAACACAGCAGGCCAGTCAGCATCAGAGGAGCAGGGAAGCTGACACCTCAGGCCAGGACCCTTCTTCAGAAATGCCTTTTTCTGAAGAAGTGTCCCAACCCAAAACGTCAACTTCCCTGCTCCTGTGCTAGAATTATAGAATGCTACAGTGCCAAAGGAGGCCATTTTACTCATCATGTCTGTACTGGCTCCTGAAAGAGCGACCCAGCTAGACCCATTGTCCAGCCCTATCTCCATGATCATAAATTTATCCCGTTCGAATATGTATCCAGCTCCCTTTGAAACCTGCTACAGAATCTGCTTTCACCATTCTCCCAGACAACACATTCTAAATCCAAACAACTCTCTGAGTCAAAAGTTTCTTTTTATCTCACACAGAACTCTCTTGCTGACAATCTTGAAATTGTGACCCTTAGTTACTGACATATCAACTAGTGGAAGCAAACTATCCTTCTTTACCCTGAAATTGTTCATATTTTTGAACACCTCAGTAACGTCACGTCTTAATCTTCTCTGCTCCAAGGAGAATAAGCCCAATTTTTCCAATCATTCCTTGGGTCTAAAATCCCTCCTCTCTGTTATCATTCTCGTAAGGCAACTTTGCATTCTCTCCGGGGCTTTGTATCCTTTCTTTGGTAAGGTGCCCAAAACGTAACACAATACTCTAAATGTGGCCTGATTCATGATTTGTAGAGGCGTAGCACCTATCCTTGCATTTTTGCTCTATGCCGCTATTCATTAACCAAAGGATCATACAAGCATCTTATCAACTGTGCCACTTTCAAACAATCACACATGTCAACCCTGAGGTCCCTCTGCTCCTGTGTTCCCCTCAAAGTTATACAATTGAGCCTCACATTTCTGTGCATTGACATTCAAGTGTCCGCCCATTTGGCCAACTTTAAGTTTTAGCTTTAATCACAGAATCCCTCCAGTGTGGAAACAGGCCCTTTGACCCAACAAGTCCACACTGATCCTTAGAGTATCCCCCTATAGCCCATCCCTGAACACTATGGGCAATTTAGCATGGCCAATCCACCTAGCCTGCACATCTTTGGACAGTGGGAGAAAACTGGAGCACCCGGAGGAAACCCATGCAGACACGGGGAGAATGTGCAAACTCCGCACAGACAGTTGCCTGAGGGTGAAACTGAACCTAGGTCCCTGACGCTATGAGGCAGCAGCAGTAACCACTGAGCCACCGAGCTGCCCTTTACTGTCTGTAAATATATGCCCCTTGCTATGAAAGAGGTACATTTAGTTTAAGCCTGCAGTTATCTGGAATTGGTTTTAGGGCATGTGTTATGCTGAAAGAGTAGAATCACCTCCTTTTGATTTCAGCTATAATCTCTAACAAACTTATCTCTGTACCCAGCCCTTCAATCCTGACCTCCAACCTGTGTGTTTATGACGTTGACATCCAATTTGACACTGATCTGAGGTTCAAAATCCATGTTGTGCCTCGAGAACAACTTCCACCACTGTATTGATGTCTTCTTCTGCCCTACCATCTAGGTATGACGAGCGTGAAGCACTGAAAGATTAATGAGCTATAAAAACATAAGCAGAATAACACCAATATCTGGAAATTTGTCATGAGATCAGAAAATGCTGCAAGTACTTTGCAGAGTTGACAATGTCCATTGAAAGAGATACGCAATGAGCCTTTGAAGTTTTCATCCTTTCATGGGATGTGGGCATTGCTGGCAATGCCAGTGGCTGTTGCCCATACCCAGATGCCCATGAACTGAATAGCTGGTAGACCATTTCAAAGCAGAGGTGAGAGCCAACTTTGACCCACATGTAGACCAGACCAGATAAGAATGGAAAATTATCCTTTCGTAAATGACCTTGGCAAGCCAGAGGTGTTCTTACAACAATAGATGATAGTTGCTATCATCACCAATGAAACATATTTCAGATTTGTTAAAGATAATAGGAACTGCAGATGCTGTAGAATCCGCGATAACAAAGTGGGGAGCTGGACGGACACAGCAGGCCAAGCAACATCTTAGGAGCACAAAAGCTGACGTTTCGGGCCTAGACCCTTCATCGGAAAAGGGTCTGATGAAGGATCTAGGCCCGAAACGTCAGCTTTTGTGCTCCTAAGATGCTGCTTGTCCTGCTGTATTCATCCAGCTCCACATTTTGTTGTCTCTTATTTCAGATTTGTTAATTGGTTTCAAATTCCACCAACTGCCATGGTGGGATTTGAAAAAATGTCCTCACAACATTACATTAGGCCCCTGGATTGCTAGTCCAGTAGCATTGACACTGTACTGGGCTCTTCATCTGACTACTTTTCATTGGGTGTAGAAAACTTCAGTATATTACCAAGTACAAAGGTCATGTGAGGGGCAATGGTGAAAAAGGGAAGACCGGCACTATAGCAGAAGACAGCAGAGGTTGCATGATAAAAGTTGATGATGCTGCAAGGGAGGAGGAGTCGGTAACGAGACAAGTGAGGAACTGAGATGTGGGTTTAGAAGAGGTGCGACCGAGCAGCGTATTTGTTTCAGTACCTGTTGTTGAACTGTCTTCAAATCCAAAAACAGTCAGTTGGTTAATTGGACCAAAGAACTGAAGATTTCTGTCACCTCTGCCCAATTTTTTTTCGTAAACACTTCTACAAAGAGCTTTGTGACATTTTACCCTGTTAAAAGTGCCATACAAAAGTATCATGTAAATGCAAATTGTTGTTTGTTACAGAGGAAAATTCTGTTTTGGTGATGCACAAACCTATGGATTGCAATTAAATAATTTTCAGATACGACAGAAGGATTAACTGATTTGTGTATATTGTACTGCAATATTATTTCAATGTTGGACAATTCAGAAATGAAGATTGAGTTGGCGTAGAGCCAGAAACCCCTTTCCCCAAATGCCACACAATGAATCTCTCTGGCATCAACATCCGAGACAAAGGGAGCACTGCTATTAAATCATTATTTCATCAACACACATTATAAATAAAAGCATCATCAGGCTGAACATAATCAAATGTGTTTATTTCTTCATTGCTAATCATGTAGGAAACAGTTACTGTGTTCTGTTGTTGATTGCTATTGTACGAGATATTGTCTACAGCATACTTGAGGTGACTGCTTCCTTCGTTATCAATCTAAACTTTATTCCAACCTCCGAGCAGTACAAATCTGGAGTCTGTCCATCAACAATTGAAAGCACGGTCCCTGTCACCCCGCTTTCATGAATCCCTGTGCAGGATCTATGTTTACTTTAATGTCTGTTGTAAAAGTAGATTATCTTTCAGCCTAAGGACAGCTTTATTTCATTAACTGGTAATTTTGGTTAAATGAAACCCTAACACAGTATTCTGTCAGACTGACAAAAGATAATTGCTGTTTGGTGGCGCTAACTTATTAACACAGTCTGGGACAAATGCATGACGGGATATCTGCAAAATAATCTATTAACATTCAAGCACCTTATTAATATTGTAAACTGGACTCACAAAGGAGGCACTGTCATATCACTGACTGCGGATGTTAAATTCACATGACATTGGTGTTAGTCTCAGATTCGATAGTGTGACTAGACTATCTTAGTAAACTCCTTACTCATTTCACCACTTTTACTGATTAATTAAAACGAAGAGGTTTACGTGTAGATAAACTATTCAAATAATGAAAACGGGACCTTGATTTGTTAGCTGGTTCAGCTTCCTGATAATATTTTGACATGGAATTTTTGCGCTCTTTTAAAATGCAGGGCATTGAGAAGTGGGCATTTAGTACCTGACCTGAAAGAGAAACAGAAACTGCTGGAGAAAATCAGTAGGTTTGTCAGCAATTGTGGCGAGAAAGCAGAGTTAACATTTCAAGTCCTTCTTCAGAGCCGATAGTAGCTCGGAAAAGGTGGGGATATATACTGATGACAGAGGGCAGGGTGGGAAAAGGAGTGAGCGGATTGGTGGAAACAGAGCCCAGAGAGACAGAAAGAAAGTCAGGCAGGCAGAGAGAAGATAGAACATAGAACATTACAGCACAGTACAGGCCCTTCGGCCCTCGATGTTGTGCCGACCTGTCATACCGACCTGAAGCCCATCTAACCTACACTATTCCATGTACGTCCATATGCTTGTCCATTGATTGATAATAAACGAGGGAAAGAGAAACACTGATAATGCGGACCATGAGAATGGGTTGACTGTGCTGAAAGCAGCCATGTGATGACAGGACCTCAGGTGTGGGGCTGGTGGTGAGGAGATGGAAGGAGGTGCTCAGGCCCTAAAATTATTGGTTTGATTACTGAGTCCTGAACGCTACATGATCCCCAAGCAGAAAATGAGGTGCTGCTCTTCCAACTTGTGCTGAGGTTTACTGGAGCCCTGTAGTAAGCCTGAGACTGAGATGTTGGCCAGGGCACACAACGGTGTATTCATTTATGACCTAGAGCTATAGAAAACGACTATAGAAAATCACATTATAGAGACATTGCTGTAGAAAATCACTATACTTTTACGGCAGGAAGTTTGCATTATCCAAACATTATCCACTATTCGTCAATCACATTACAGTCAAATGGTATCAATGAAATTTTCTGAAGAAGGATCCTGACCTGAAACAGCAGCTTTCCTGCTCCTCTGATGCTGCCTGGCCTGCTGTTTTTCTCCAGCTCCATACTGCGTTATCTCAGACTCCTGCATTGGCAGTTCTTACTATCTCTCGAGTCAATGAAATATGCGTTATAGCAAAACTACCTGTATTGATGTTCCTTCACCGTTGCTTGGTTTAATCCTGAAAATCTCTCTCTGGCAGCATCTTGGGTGTCTCTGAATCACGTGGACTATAGCTGTTCAAGAAGATGATTTTTCCAATAGGTATTAAGTCTGGACATTTTGTTGAGTGGCTGTCTTTCATTTGTCTTCATTTATTTCAAACAGTAGCCGTTATGTTATGGTTGTACCTTGAATAATGTCAGTGATTCACAACTGCTGTGTACAATTCAACCTTTTCTGAAGATTCAAAACATTTCCTTTTAAAAGGCTAATAAAGCACAGAGACTATTTTAACAAGAAGGCAAGGCAGATCATCACCTGAGAATATGCACAATTTGAGACAAAGCATTTCACATATTTACCACAGAATGCAGTTCCTTCATCTTTATACTGCTGACACAGACTACAGCAATTGACCAAAACCTTATTCAGTCACCCATCGCTTAAGTTATCCAGCTGCTGAGTGCTATAAAGTGGAGTTTGACCTCCTCCCCAATCCAAGAACTAAAGCCGAAACACCCAAAGGAAGCACCTCACCCTAATATCTGTAAAATTAGTGTGAAAAGTGGTGTAATCTGCCTTTCAGCAATTTATTGTGGTTAAACAAAATAAATCCCTGACGCTTTAAAATCAACAGTAACAATTTATTTACCTAACTCTAACAGTGAACAAATGAACTAAACAATTAACAAACTGAATAAATCCCTTCTAAATGCTAACTATTCCCAAATAAAACAGGATTCTAATGGTAAGCTGTTCCAATAAATACAAATCCCATTTATAATTGAAATTATAGCGAGGTTATGTGTCTTCCAGAATGTTCTATGCCTTCTCCCTCCATTCTTCTGTCAGAAATGCCTTTTCCATTGGCTCTTCTGTCGGGAATATTAACTAGTTGTGTTGTTGGTACCATTGGTATTTCGATGATGTTTTCTCGAAGATAGAGAGGAGGCTGTGAGAGCCAATGATTTTTTCTTGAGAGCTGAGGGCCATTAGCTCTGGTGAATGGTATCTAGCTATGGGGTCTGTGTCTAAGTGCCCCCTTATTTTATACTGTTGATGAGATATCAATATTTCATACAATACCATTGGTCCTATATTGTTAAAACCTTTGGATTTAAATTTAATAGATTTTTGGTATCGAAGTGCCTGGATCAATCTGATTGGCTAAATCCAAATGCCTGTTGCTGTGGCAAAAAAAAAGACTGCTGCTTGGCCTGCTAACTGCACGGCCTTTCAATACAAATGTTTCAATTCGGGTGCGCTCTGTGTAATTTGCCATCTTTCAAGCTGCTGCTCACAGATATCCATTTCAAATCACAGAAAAAAAAAGCACACAATCCTTTAAAAGGACCACGCAATGCTTACTCCCCTAGCATTTCATAATTACCAAATTTTAACCTCCTACCTCCCAATCCACAAGTACTCCACCCAACTTTCCAAAACTGAATAATGAACTTTTTATGGAAACAGGCAGGTTATAACCACCTTTCAGCACTAACACAGGGAAAACAGAGTTAACATTTCAGGTCCAGTGACCCTTCCCCAGAACCTCAGGTCTGAGGAAGAGTCACCGGACTTGAAACGTTAACTCTGTTTTCTCCTCCACAGATGCTGCCAGACCTGCTGAGCCTTTCCAGCAACTTTGTTTTTGTTCCTGATTACAGCATCTGCAGTTCTTTTGGTTTTTACTAACTCTGGGAAGTTGGCAGCTCTGCACTCCAGTGTGAACGTCTCTATTACTCAGACCAGGAGCAACTTTAAACAGGCTCTTACATGAGGCATTCTCTGCTGATTGATGTAGGAGCTGTATTTTGAGTGCACCTGGTATTTTTATTTGATTTGTTCACTGGACGTGACCATCAATGGCTTGGGCCAGTGTTAGTTGCCCATCAGTCGCTGACCAATAGAAGGCGACAGTGTGCCCCTTTCTCAAACAGCTCCAGTCCACATGACAAAGAGAACCCCGCAGTGCTGTTAGGGAGACATTTCCAGGATTTAACCCGGCAACAGCGAAGGAACATTGATCTGTCTGTAAATTGAAATAGTGTATGACCTGGTACAGAATTTAAAGGTGGCGTGGCTGAGGATGAAGTGAAAAATGCATCATCTCAGACAAGAGATAATGGGAACTGCAGATGCTGGAGAATCCAAGACAACAAAATGTGAGGCTGGATGAACACAGCAGGCCAAGCAGCATCTCAGGTTCACAAAAGCTGACGTTTCGGGCCTAGACCCTTCATCAGAGAGGGGGATGGGGTGAGGGTTCTGGAATAAATAGGGAGAGAGGGGGAGGCGGACCGAAGATGGGGAGAAAAGAAGATAGGTGGCGAGGAGAGTATAGGTGGGGAGGTAGGGAGGGGATAGGTCAGTCCAGGGAAGACGGACAGGTCAAGGAGGTGGGATGAGGTTAGTAGGTAGATGGGGGTACGGCTTGGGGTGGGAGGAAGGGATGGGTGAGTGGAAGAACAGGTTAGGGAGGCGGAGACAGGTCGGACTGGTTTTGGGATGCAGTGGGTGGAGGGGAAGGGCTGGGCTGGTTGTGTGGTGCAGTGGGGGGAGGGGACGAACTAGGCTGGTTTAGGGATGCAGTTGGGGAAGGGGAGATTTTGAAACTGGTGAAATTCGCTCCACACTGCCCTCCAACCCCACCACACCCGGCACCTTCCACTGCAACCGCAGGAAATGCTACACTTGCCCCCACACCTCCCCCCTCACCCCTATCCCAGGCCCCAAGATGACATTCCACATTAAGCAGAGGTTCACCTGCACATCTGCCAATGTGGTATACTGCATCCACTGTACCCAGTGTGGCTTCCTCTACATTGGGGAAACCAAGCGGAGGCTTGGACACCGCTTTGCAGAACACCTCTGCTCAGTTCGCAACAAACTACTGTACCTCCCAGTCGCAAACCATTTCCACTCCCCCTCCCATTCTTTAGATGACATGTCCATCATGGGCCCCCTGCAGTGCCACAATGATGCCACCCGAAGGTTGCAGGAACAGCAACTCATATTCCGCCTGGGAACCCTGCAGCCTAATGGTATCAATGTGGACTTCACCAGTTTCAAAATCTCCCCTTCCACAACTGCATCCCTAAACCAGCCTAGTTCGTCCCCTCCCCCCACTGCACCACACAACCAGCCCAGCCCTTCCCCTCCACCCACAGCATCCCAAAACCAGTCCAACCTCTCTCTGCCTCCCTAACCTGTTCTTCCTCTCACCCATCCCTTCCTCCCACCCCAAGCCGCACCTCCTTGACCTGTCCGTCTTCCCTGGACTGACCTATCCCCTCCCTACCTCCCCACCTATACTCTCCTCTCCACCTATCTTCTTTTCTCCCCATCTTCGGTCCGCCTCCCCCTCTCTCCCTATTTATTCCAGAACCCTCACCCCATCCCCCTCTCTGATGAAGGGTCTAGGCCCGAAACGTCAGCTTTTGTGCTCCTGAGATGCTGCTTGGCCTGCTGTGTTCATCCAGCCTCACATTTTGTCATCTCAGACAAGCTCTGATTTGTGATGGAGCTCTCCATAATTAAAAACTCTCAAGTCCTGCTCCAGAGACTTGGGTCCATCCCATAGATGTTCGGTGTAGTACTGAAGGATTGCTGCATTATCGGAGGTACCACATTTCAGATGAGATGGTAAAACAAGGACTTGTCTGCCCTTTCAGTTTGAATTCAAGGGGTCTCAACGAACTGTCTTGAAAGAAAGTTTTATCCCTTATCCAACTTCAGCAAGAACAGAACATGTCACCATCACATTGTTGTCTTTGGGAACCTTCTGTGCACAAATTAGTGCCACTTCCCTTACAGAACGACTGGGATAATATTTCAAAACTTATTATATTGGCCACGAAAGATTTGGGGATAACCCAAGGCATGAAAAGCATTACATAAATGCAAATCTTGTCTTTTTTTCAGCTGTTTTATCTTTTAAGATTTAACAGCCTAAGCTGATAAATGGTTTCCAAACCCTATTTGATATTGTAAGTCTTATTTAAATTGGAGCTCTAGATGAGAGGCTATTATTAATGCTTTGGGCTTTGCTGTAGAAATAAATTGTGAAGAGATTTAAATTTTCTTTCCAGAGATCAAAAGTATTGAGTCTGCTTGTAGAAATTTAACTTGGATCCTGGCAGTCCATTGGTGTTTTTTTTTAATCATTCATTCATGAGTTTTAGGTTGCTCATCTCAACTGCTGATGTCACAGACTGCAGCATTTGTAGCTTATCTCTACTTTGGGCAAGCATTATTAGGTCACCTTCTTCAGGTATGTAGACTTGCATTGGCCCACTCAGTGCCCATTCTTCAGGTAACACTTAGGTAGATAAGGCTCCAAAATGACAGGCTGGCATTGTACACATGCTTGTGTTGTTGGCAGAGCCTCCCACTATAAAGACAAAGACATGCCCTTTGCATATGCGAAGCAGACATTAGCCTCATTGCACATCCAGATAGAGGGGCTAGGATACAAATGACCAGAACGTAGAGCTGGGGACAGGTGGGTCACACATACAACCATATGAATTAGAAATGAGTGTGGACCATTCAACCCCTCGAGCCACTTAATAAGATTGTGGTCAATTAGGTTTGGTGTTGATTCTAGGGTCTTCTTGAAAACCTTTAATTAAAATCTGGTTGGTTAAGAGTGTTTCTCTTGATTTCTAAATCGTTCACCTGATTACCATTGCTCCCCCCATCCCACACCTCTCGATCTCCTAACCATTGGATTTTGGGCCCTGACCCTACTTTTGACCTTTGCTGGGTTTGCAATGCAGAGTGACACCAACAGCAAAGATTCAGCTCCTGTCTTGGCTGAGGTTACCATGAAGGTCCTGCCTTCTCAACCTTGCCCCTTGTCTGATTTGTGGTGACACTCAGGTTAAACCACCGCCAGTAGTCCCTCCAATGGCACAACATTGTTGTGGTCCTCTGGGACTGTGGTGACATTACTTCACTGAATGACCTGGAGACATCCTCCTCTCAACTTCACTGGCAAGCTCTTAAGCTGCATCATCTCCACCTTGATGTCTCCCATCTGAGGTTCAGTGTCCTGGGAGAATCATGCTATGACGTTATGACACACCCAAGACCAATTCAATCCCAAATGTCTGGCCCTTCAATTCACATGAAACACTGATGCATTGTCCTGTCCTTTTCATTTGATGGTCTCAGCAACACATTGCATTATCTCATTAATGGAAACAGCTCACATGTGACTGATGGAAGTCTAGTGGTATGTTTTTTATTAAAGGGATTCATAATTCTACCAACATTTTCCATTGCAAATGGCAGATAATAGCAAAGGGAATGGGATGATTTATTTGCCTTCTCAAAGGAATAAGGGATGGCTAGTAACTGCTGATGGAGTCCACATCTTGCAAATGAATAAAGAAAATGAAAAGAATTTCAAAGTGGAGCTTAAAAGAATGTTTGAGTATAGCTTTGTTTTCTTTTTACTCATTAATACAGTGTGTTCATGCGCATCTGTATTGTTAATCATTTGGAAGTCACAACACCCACCCCTTTCCAATAGAAAGCTGAACCAATTACCCCAAGCCCACAGTTGCAATATTTGCAGAAGTGTCCACGAGTAAGAGTTTGAGGGACCAAATGGGGCGAGGAAGCATCAAAATTTAGCCAAAGGGTTAAAGGGAAAACAATTTCACAGAAGAAGTCACGCCAGCTTAAACGGTAGGGAATAGAAGCAGGCAGACATTAGGGACATCATGACACACAGAGTGAGGGAACAGTAGAGTTCTACTGCAAACAGCAGCAGAAGCTGCTTTTTAAGTCTGAGAGGTCTATTTTGGCTGGGGAGCATCAGAAGGTAGACACTCCCTTTATATTCTCTTCATGCCTTGAAAATATGTGGCGTTGTAAACATTACAGCTTAAGCCAGGGGCATCTGAGATTTGGTGCAACTTGCCAACCTCGTGGGAAAGTGCTGATTAATTTTCACAAACACACAGATGGCGTTAATGGTTCCTTAAAAGTATTTTCCCTTCTGTAAATGCACGCAGAATGTACATTTCTAATGGGGCTTCAGTGCCAGAAAGTGGCCTGAAATGGTTCAGCACCATTGCATTATGTTTGATTGTGTTGTTGGCATGCAACAGCCTGTCTCTGACCTTCTCAGTTACATGCCACAGAAAGCTGGATGACCTTTACATTCAAATAGACTGTACGAACAGAGAAAGATTCCACACAGGGCAGTGTGACAGTGACTGGACATTCTGCTTTCAGTGTTGCTGGTTGAGGAATCGATGCTGGCCACAGTGTACCGGGGAGATGTTTCCTCCTGATCCTTTACTGCTGCTGGAAGATATCTGTCCTCTAGCTGATAGGGGGCTTTGGTTCATTGTCTCATCAGAAAGCGAGCCCCTCAAACAGTTTGAAGCCATTCCCCGCACTCGGACACAATCATGTCGGGGCTGACACAAAGAACAAAGAATGAAGAAAATTACAGCACAGGAACAGGCCCTTCGACCCTCCAAGCCTGCGCCGATCCAGATCCTTTATCTAAACCTGTCGCCTATCTTCCAAGGATTTGTATCCCTCTGCTCCCTGCCCATTCTTGTGTCTGTCTAGATACATCTTAATTGATGCTATCGTGCCCGCCTCTACCACCTCCGCTGGCAACGCGTTCTAGGCACTCACCACCCTTTGTGTAAAGAACTTTCCACGCATATCACCCTTAAACTTTTCCCCTCTCACCTTGATATCATCACCCCAAGTAATTGAGCCCCCAACTCTGGGAAAAAGCTTCTTGCTATCCACCCTGTCTGCACCTCTCATGATTTTATAGACCTCAGTCAGGTCCTCCCTCAACCTCTGTCTTTCTAATGTAAACAATCCTAACCTACTCAACCTCTCTTCATAGCTAGCACCCTCCATACCAGGCAACATCCTGGTGAATCTCCTCTGCACCCTCTCCAAAGCATCCACATCCTTTTGGTAATGTGGCGACCAGAACTGTACACAGTACTCTAAATGTGGCCGAACCAAAATCCTATACCACTGCAACATGACCTGCCAACTCTTGTACTCAATAGACCATCCATGAATGAAAGTATGCCATGTGCCTTCTTGACCACTCTATCGACCTGCGTTGCCACCTTCAGGGTACAATGGATCTGAACACCCAGATCTCTCTGTGCATCAATTTTCCCCAGGGCTTTTTCATTTACCACATAGTTCATTCTTGAATTGGATCTTCCAAAATGCCTCACCTCGCATTTGCCTGGATTGAACTCCATCTGCCATTTCCCCGCCCAACTCTCCAGTCTATCTATATTCTGCTGCATTCTCCAACAGTCCCCTTCACTATCTGCTACTTCACCAGTCTTAGTGTCATCTTCAAACTTGCTAATCAGACCATCTATACCTTCCTCCAGATCATCTATGTATATCACAAACAAAGTTCGACACCTTGAACATACAGAGGGGATGGTCTTCTTTCTCTTCTTCTGTCACAGGATGGGTGGGTGGTCTTTAGTCTCACACTTTTTCCCCAGTTTGCCTTTCGTCTCCACCTCTCGGAGTTGTTCGAGATCATTGGCATCTTCATACAAGCTTCTTCTCCGGTTTGGGTAAGAGATTCTCATAAGAGCCAGTGGGATCTTGCGTTTTCTCCGGGAGGCTTCGAGGATGTCCACCTCTGCCCTTCCAGGTGCCATGATGACGTTCAGACTAGAGAGCTTGTTTCAGGGATCCTTGTGTCAGGAACTTGGATGACATGGCCCACCCATCGCAGCTGTCACCAGTGCCTCAATACTGGGATAGTGGCCCGAGAGAGGACATTGTTATTGGAGCCCACATCCCAACAGAGGACTCACTGGTAATATTTCTGTCGGGGTGTGAGGTGTCTGCTGTATATTGTCCATTTCTCCAGCAAATATATGAGTGCAGGTAACACTGCCTCCATGTAGTTCATGAGTGTCCGCCTTTGAGGCCTTGAGGTCATCAGTTGTCCTCAGATTGTCTTCATCATCAATTATTCTCAGATACTGAAGGCTATGCTGCTGTGAGACAGCTGAATTTCATCATTCATGTTTGCTCTCATTAACAGGAGGAGCCCAATGTATGAGAAATAATCCAGGTTGACCAGCAGCTCACCCTGGATCTTGGTGGTTATGTGCTCAGAGGAGGGGAGGGGTGTGCAGTGTTGCATTGGTGAGGTGAGTCTGATCGTCTGTTATCTTGCTTCTACTTATCCTGGGGCCCACTCTGTCACATGGCACCATGAACACGCCAGCAAGGTTTTGGAGCTCAACCTCTAACAGTATACACACACACACACACACACACACACACACACACACACACACACACACAAACGTGTCCACGCTCACATATACACATGCACAAACGCACGCACACATGGACACACGCACACATAGACACACACACACGTAGACACACACACTTGTGCACATGCACACAGATACACACACACACACAAACACACACATAAATGCACAAGCACATGCACATATACACGCATGCACACATGCATGCACATATACATGCACGCACAAACACATGCACATCATCCATATACTGCAGCTTAATGGCTGAGTTTAGTCTGCTCTTGGTTCTGGATTGCTGATGACACAGGCTGAGCAGTTTCCCACTCATTCTGTGGATTATCTGCTCTGTAGGAAGCTTCACAGATATTGGGTGGGGCGTTGCAACAAGAAAGGTAAGGAAGAACATTGACACAATGACACAGGCTTGCTTGACCCAAGTTTGCAGACGTATTGGGCCTGAAGTGGATCTGTCAGTGAGAGTTACAGCTTGGAAGTTGTTGTACAGCAGGGCAATAAAGTTGATAAATTTCTGTGGGTGGCTAAATTTGGGAAGAGCATTGTGTAATCCTTCACACTGAAGGAGAAATGTTTTGTGAGGTCAATGGTGGCCACATATGAAGATTACTGCAGCTCTCTGCTCACTTCCTGGACTTATATTGCAGGGAAGGCCACGTTCACTATTCCTCTTGATTTGGTTTCAGATTCCTGAGCTAACACTGATATTTCCAAAGCCTCCAGCAACATTTGGCCAATTTTGTTTATGCACACTTTGTTTGTTGTTTTTACAAGCTTTTTCTATTTGTAGAAATACATAAGGTGGTTAACAAGCCCAAAAGACAGAATGTTTTCCCTTCTTGGGATTAAATAAGGGTGTTATGGAGGCAAGGGCATTAATTAACAACCAACGCCCCCACCCCCTTCCCCACTCCCACCTGAACACCCACCAATTACCTTAAGGGCTGACAGGTAAATGTGGCCACGTTTCTCTGCCAATCACGGGCCTCAACATCGATGCCATGGGTTGCAAGAAGTTGCCTGCCAATCAGGAGCCTGCAGACCCTGTGTCTTAAAGACCATTGGTTGAGTGCTCCACTTGCATGTAGCAGAAAGTACACATGTTAATATTGAGGCACCAGTGTGGACAGAAAGATCATGACCAAACAGGAACAAATTGCCTGCTTTAAAATTTCAGCAAAGCCTGGTAGTTAACTGTCAATTGTTCTGATGAGTACTAACTTTGACAAAGTAAGTCTTTTTCTCAGTAATACTCAATTTCTACACCACCAGATGAATAAATGCTTACCATTCCTGGGAATGCAATTAATTCACTTCATTTGTCTGTCAGCAGACCTCCGGGATTTCAATTCTCATCTGGATGTTATCCCACCTGACACCCTCATCTTCGCCCTTAAAGCTGAATTCATTGACAACTCTGTGACTTGAATTTCAACTTACACCAGCCATCACCTCTGCCCATTTATACAGACTCCCAGTTTGTCAGTGCCTCAATTGTAAAATGTTTTCAAATTATTCTACGGCCTCTCTCCTCCCTATATCCATATAATCCTCTAGCCAAGCACAACCTCTATGTTCCCTACACTCCAACAATCCTGACCTCTTTCAATTTTTACCACTCCACTATTTGAGGCCATGACCCCAGCTGCCTGGGCCTTAGGATCTAGGATTCCCTCCTTAAACCTCTCTGCCTCTTTAATCTTTCATAAGAAGTTCTTTATAACCCAACTCTTCAACCAATCTTTTGTGGCTGAGTGTCAAATTTCATTTGTCAATGCAGCAGCATGGGACATTTGACTACTGTCCTTTTACTGCTATAAAAATGCAATTTGTTGTTGCACACTCAGTTCATTTGAGGCCTTTCCAGTTATATGTAGAAGGAAGATAAATGACCTTTGCATTCAGATGGGAATTCTGTTTCGTCCAATACTTAAATGAAAAATGTTGGGGTTATATATGGGTGCCTTGTCACTTTTCAGATTGATGTACCTGCTTACGATTAGTTATTTTAAATCATCTTTAGGCTAGCTTGAAGTGCAACTCCCTTTTTGAAGATGTCTCTGTTTCCCACCTCCTCCAATGCAGTGGAAATAATTTGTGCATAGTTAATGAGCCTGTAAAACCGTGCCTAAAATGCTGACCTTTGTATCTGATGTGGTTTATTTAATTAGGGCCATTTTAAATCATAATGAATGCTCATTACTTATTGTGTACCAGCGAGAAGTAAAACCCATCATCATTCGTTGATCCACAGTAAGATATTCAGGATTGGCATATCGATCCAGCAAACAGCATCTGCTGACATGGTCCATCAAGGATTGCTGACACTCATTCTTCCCTTGGTCAGGCACAACTGATGATCATTGCTTGGATTGGAAGCCAGATCCATGAAGAATAAAGACCTCTTGCTCCACTACTCGGATAGAGAAATAACTACAACACTTTAGACAGGAGGTGATGGCATTATCTAGTGGCATTATCGCTAAATGATTGATCCACAGACTGGCGTAATGTCCTGGGTTTGAATCCTGCCGTGGCAGAGGATGGAATTTAAGTTCAATAAAAGTCTAATGATAACCATGAAATTGATCATCAGTTTAACGCAAACATCTGGTTCAATAATATCTTCCAGGGAAGGAAATCTGTCATCGTGACCTGGCCTGGTCTATATGTACTCTAGACCTACAGCAGTGTGGTCGACTCTTAGCTGCCCTCTGGGCAATTAGGGATGGGCAATAAATGCTGACCAAGCTAATAATACCCACGTCCCGTGAATTAATTGCACTGTGTGCAAAAACACAACTGGATAGCAAGCCTAAACGTGCAAAAAATTAACATAAACTTATTAAACCAAAATAATACTCTCCTGGGTGAGGGGGTATCTAGACCCCATGACACCCATCAGCCTCAATCATGGTGGTGAACAACTCATGTTCCCTTGTGATGGAGCGTGAGTTTCACAACTAATGCATCAGTCTTACCTGACATTGTTCTGGAGGTTGATAAATGTACAGCTAGAGAAGAGAGAAGCAGGCAAGTCAATATCTCAGGCTGAAACCCTTAGTCAGGACCCTGAAACATTGACTTTCCTGATCCTTGGATGCTGTCTGGCCTGCTGTGCGTTTCCATCTTCACATTTATTGACTCTAGCTTCCAGCATCTGCAGTCCTTACCATCTCCATTGTTCTGGAGTTTCCTGAAATTAAGGAATAGTCTTCTTGAAGTAGCTGTGGCCCGCTCAGGAAAAATATATGTCATTAAGGTATTAAAAGAAAGTGATTTCCTTCAATTTTGTTGTGATATTTTATGGCTTTATTTGTGATAATGGCTTTGGAGATTGGAGACAAAGCTATTTTGACTGGCAGCCAAGAATCATTGAGTCATGTGAAGGTGTGCCTGTAATTGGCATACAAGGATATTAAACTGTGAAGATAAATGTTTTAAGGTGATGGTTGGCAGAATGACAGGAATGGTGTGATTGAAAGTGTGTGACCGTATCAATAAACCTCCAGAGAAGGCAATCCTGACCTCTCACACAACAAAGGGCAGCTCGATGTTGGCTTCAGAATGATTCTCAACTCAGGGTGTTTACTCTGATATCAGTCATTGCTCAAGTACTGCAGGCGAGAACTTAAAGCACCAAGCTAACTGGAGTCATTCTGGGTATCAGCGTAAATAGTCTATTGATTTTTCCGTGATTCAGAAGTAATAGAATGACTGTAATGCAAGATGAGGAAGTCAGATCAGGTGCAGTTGAGGCAATAGATTCTCTGCTGGGTTCTTTAATTATCAAACTAGACAAATGTAACTCTGTTTTCAGGCACAAAGCTGCATCCTTGCACCAAAAGGCTGTTTTGAAGGAAAACTGCAATATTCCCATTTGGGAGAGGGCATATAATGCAGAGTGAAAATGTTGCTGACTGACGCGATATTGGGAAATGTAACGATACAAGTGAGGTAAGAAGCAGTCAAATATTAATGCATTTCAAAATGCCTTAACAAGACCTTTCAAATCAAAGCTGTTTGTAGACTGCACCAAATAGAGTCTCCGACAGGGTGTCTTTTTTAAGAGGAGTAGCGTGGTGGCTCAGTGGTTAGCACTGCTACCTCACAATACCAGGGACCCAGGTGCAATCCCACACTTGGGCAACTGTCTCTGTAGAGTTTGTACATTCTCCTTGTAGCTGTGTGCTTTGGCCTCCTCACGCAAATTAGGTGGATTGGCTGTGCTAAATTGCCTGCAGTGTCCGCAGATGTGTGGGCTGAATGGGTTGGCCCTGGGAAATGTGGGGGTGTGGGTCTGGGTGGGATGCATTTCAGAGGGGTGGTGCGGATTTGATGGGCTAAATGGCCTGCTTTCACCGTGTCAGGATTGTATGGAAAATTTGCCACAGGCATTTTGAATGGATAGGAGAATTGCACACTAATTTGACGAGCAATGTCATCAACCATCAGCCCTGCCATGCAATTTAAGCCTGACTGATTTACATCTTTAACTCCATCTTTGACTTTGCTTCTGCACTTTTTGAGTGCGAGCAGCAGCGGAGGCAAGACGGACCCGGAAGACTGCAGCTAAGGTAAAGCAGTTTATTTTTAAAATTACTTACCGGTAGCGGGCAGCGGTGTTTTTTTTTCCTCTTTCAGAGAAGGAGCGGGAGCATCAGAGGAAGTGACGAGGACCAGAGGGGCAGCCGGGAAGGAAAGCAGTGACCATATATATCAGCAAGGCGGCTAAACCCGAGAATCTACAACTGTAGTGTCTCCCACCCGCCGCCCTCCTCTAACCTAGTTAATAAGGTAAGGTTCATTCTAAACTTTCTCTATTGAACATAAGTTTGTTATTATTACTTGAAGTAAGCTTTCTGCTTTAGTATTGAGTGGGTGTTCAGATAAGTGGGGTATGGATGCTAGGGCAGTTGCTTGCTCCTCCTGCAGAATGTGGCAGTTGGGTGATGTGGCACACGTCTCCGCTGGCTACATCTGCGGGAAGTGCACCCAGCTACAGCTCCTTGAAAACCGTGTTAGGGAAATGGAGCTGGAGCTGGATGAACTACGGATCATTCGGGAGGCAGAGGGGGTAATTGAGAGGAGTTATCGGGAGTTGGTCACTCCTAAGGCTCAGGACGAGGATAGATGGGTTACAGTTAGGGGGAGGAAAGGGGACAGACAGACAGTGCAGAGATCCCCTGTGGGCATTCCCCTCAGCAATAAGTATACCGTTTTGGATACTGCTGGGGGGGTTGACCTTCCAGAGGAAAGCCATAGTAGTCAGTTCTCTGGCACTGAGCCTGACACTGTGGCAAAGAAGGGAAGGGGGCAGAATAGAAAAGTACTCGTGGTAGGGGACTCGATAGTTAGGGGAATCGACAGGAGATTTTGTGGGCAAGATCGGGATTCCCGGAAGGTATGTTGCCTCCCTGGTGCCAGGGTCCGGGACGTCTCCGATCGGGTGTATAAAGTTCTGAAAGGGGAGGGTGAACAGCCAGAAATCGTGTTACATATTGGCACAAATGATATAGCCAGAAATAGGTTTGAGGATATAAAAAGTGATTTCAGGGAGTTAGGATGGAAGCTGCAGAGCAGGACGAACAGAGTAGTGTTCTCTGGTTTACTACCGGTGCCACGAGATAGCGAGGTGAGGAACAGGGAGCGGGCGCAGCTGAACACGTGGCTACGCAGCTGGTGTAGGAGGGAGGGTTTCAGATATGTTGATAATTGGGATGCCTTCTGGGGAAGGTGGGACCTGTACAAGAAGGACGGGTTGCATCTGAACTGGAAGGGGACCAATGTCCTGGGTGGAAGGTTTGCTCGAGTAGTTCGAGAGGGTTTAAACTAGTATGGCAGGGGGGTGGGAACCTGAGCTGTATACCAGAGGTGAGCGTTGATGCAGGTGAGGCAGTAGCAAGAGGTAGACCAGCTAGTGGGAAGGATTTTCCTGGGAAGGAACCAAGGGATCGGTTAAAGTGTGTTTGCTTTAATGCAAGGAGTATCAGGAATAAAAGTGATGAACTTAGAGCATGGATCAGTACCTGGTGCTATGATGTTGTGGCCATAACAGAGACATGGGTTTCTCATGGGCTGGAATGGTTGCTGGATATTCCAGGGTTTAGAACATTTAAAAAGAATAGGGAGGGGGGAAAAAGAGGAGGGGGTGTAGCACTACTAATCAGAGAGGGTATCACAGCTACAGAAGCTTCCTTTGTCGAGGAAGATCTGCCTACTGAGTCAGTATGGGTGGAAATTAGGAGCAGCAAGGGAGTAGTCACCTCGTTAGGGGTTTACTACAGGCCCCCCAATAGCAGCAGGGAGATTGTAGAAAGCATAGGTCGACAGATTTTGGAAAAGTGTGGACGCAGTAGGGTTGTTGTAATGGGTGACTTTAACTTTCCTAATATTGATTGGAACCTCCTTCGAGCAGAAGATTTGAATGGAGCTGTTTTTGTAAGGTGTGTTCAGGAGGGTTTCCTAACGCAGTACGTTGACAGGCCGACGAGGGGAGAGGCCATTCTAGACTTGGTGCTCGGAAACGAGCCGGGGCAGGTATCAGATCTTGTGGTGGGAGAGCATTTTGGTGATAGTGACCATAACACTCTCTCATTCTACATAGCTATGGAGAAGGAGAGGATTAGGCAGAATGGGAGGATATTTAATTGGGGAAGAGGAAACTATGATGCGATTAGACACGAGTTAGGAAGCATGGACTGGGAGCAGTTGTTCCATGGTAAGGGAACTATAGACATGTGGAGATTGTTTAAGGAACAGTTGTTGGGAGTGATGAGTAAATATGTCCCTCTGAGACAGGCAAGACGGGGTAAGATAAAGGAACCTTGGATGACGAGAGCGGTGGAGCTTCTAGTGAAAAGGAAGAAGGTAGCTTACATAAGGTGGAGGAAGCTAGGGTCAAGTTCAGCTAGAGAGGATTACATGCAGGCAAGGAAGGAGCTCAAAAATGGTCTGAGGAGAGCCAGGAGGGGGCACGAGAAAGGCTTGGCAGAAGGAATCCGGGAAAACACAAAGGCATTTTACACTTACGTGAGGAATAAGAGAATGGTCAAAGAAAGAGTAGGGCCGATCAGGGATAGCATAGGGAACTTGTGTGTGGAGCCTGAGGAGGTAGGGGAAGCCCTAAATGAGTTTTTTGCTTCTGTCTTTACGAAAGAAACGACCTGTGTAGTGAATGAAACCTTTGAAGAGCAGGTGTGCATGCTGGAATGGATAGAGATAGAGGAAGCTGATGTACTGAAAATTTTGTCAAACATTAAGATTGACAAGTCGCCAGGCCCGGATCAGATTTGTCCTCGGCTGCTTTGGGAAGCGAGAAATGCAATTGCTTCGCCACTTGCGAAGATCTTTGCATCCTTGCTCTCCACTGGAGTCGTACCTGAGGACTGGAGAGAGGCAAATGTAATTCCTCTCTTCAAGAAAGGAAATAGGGAAATCCCCGGCAATTATAGACCGGTAAGTCTCACGTCTGTCGTCTGCAAGGTGTTAGAAAGGATTCTGAGGGATAAGATTTATGACCATCTGGAAGAGCATGGCTTGATCAAATACAGTCAACACGGCTTTGTGAGGGGTAGGTCATGCCTTACAAACCTTATCGAGTTTTTTGAGGATGTGACTAGTAAGGTTGATGAGGGTCAAGCTGTGGATGTGGTGTATATGGACTTCAGTAAGGCATTTGATAAGGTTCCCCATGGAAGGCTCATTCAGAAGGTCAGGAGGAATGGGATACAGGGGAACTTAGCTGCTTGGATACAGAATTGGCTGGCCAACAGAAGACAGCGAGTGGTAGTAGAAGGAAAATATTCTGCCTGGAAGTCAGTGGTGAGTGGGGTTCCACAGGGCTCTGTCCTTGGGCCTCTACTGTTTGTAATTTTTATTAATGACTTGGACGAGGGAATTGAAGGATGGGTCAGCAAGTTTGCAGACGACACAAAGGTCGGAGGTGTCGTTGACAGTGTAGAGGGCTGTTGTAGGCTGCAGCGGGACATTGACAGGATGCAGAGATGGGCTGAGAGGTGGCAGATGGAGTTCAACCTGGATAAATGCGAGGTGATGCATTTTGGAAGGTCGAATTTGAAAGCTGAGTACAGGATTAAGGATAGGATTCTTGGCAGCGTGGAGGAACAGAGGGATCTTGGTGTGCAGATACATAGATCCCTTAAAATGGCCACCCAAGTGGACAGGGTTGTTAAGAAAGCATATGGTGTTTTGGCTTTCATTAACAGGGGGATTGAGTTTAAGAGTCGTGAGATCTTGTTGCAGCTCTATAAAACTTTGGTTAGACCGCACTTGGAATACTGCGTCCAGTTCTGGGCGCCCTATTATAGGAAAGATGTGGATGCTTTGGAGAGGGTTCAGAGGAGGTTTACCAGGATGCTGCCTGGACTGGAGGGCTTATCTTATGAAGAGAGGTTGACTGAGCTCGGTCTCTTTTCATTGGAGAAAAGGAGGAGGAGAGGGAACCTAATTGAGGTATACAAGATAATGAGAGGCATAGATAGAGTCGATAGCCAGAGACTATTTCCCAGGGCAGAAATGGCTAGCACGAGGGGTCATAGTTTTAAGCTGGTTGGTGGAAAGTATAGAGGGGATGTCAGAGGCAGGTTCTTTACGCAGAGAGTTGTGAGAGCATGGAATGCGTTGCCAGCAGCAGTTGTGGAAGCAAGGTCATTGGGGTCATTTAAGAGACTGCTGGACATGCATATGGTCACAGAAATTTGAGGGTGCATCCATGAGGATCAATGGTCGGCACAACATTGTGGGCTGAAGGGCCTGTTCTGTGCTGTACTGTTCTATGTTCTATGTTCTATGTAACCCCTTCAGCTGCTTTGTTTTCCGCTGCAACTCATTGAATGATATAGCACAGCAGGAAGCTATTCTGCCCATTCTGATTGTGCTGGCCATTCGGTAGAGCTATTAAATTAATTGGCGCTTTGATTAGTATCAAGGGAGAATTACAGGTGCCAATCATAAGATGGCAAGAATTTGGCACCTTTGTCCTACACCGAGTCTACTTCCAGTTCTAGTCTGTCTACTGGGAATGTATTTCCTTGTTGTCCTAGCCTCCCCAGTCCATGTTTAATTATTATCTCATCAATAATTATGCAAAGGCATGCATGTTATTCACTTGCCACACAGACTGGCAATTTATTGGTGCTGCCTATGATATCCTCTCTATTCAAGATACAGAATAAAAAATCTCCAATGCCCATGCATCGGTCTTTAAATAAGGAGACTACACACAGTATTTGGAATAAAGGGGGGTGAAAGTCTAGTGCTGTTACCGTTAAACTGTTAATCCAGAGACCCAGGTAATGTTTCGGAGACCAGGGTTTAATCTTGCCGTAGCAGATAGTGGAATTTGAAATCAATTTAAAAAGTATGGAAATAAGGATCAAATGATGACTGTAAATCCATTGTCGATTGTAGGGAAAAAAATCTGGTTCACTAATGTCCTTTAGGGACAGAAAGCTGGCATCCCTGCCTGACCTGGCCTACATGTGACTCCAGAACCACAGCAACATGACTGAGATGACAAAGTGTGGAGCTGGATGAACACAGCAGGCCAAGCAGCATCTCAGGAGCACAAAAGCTGACATTTCGCGCCTAGACCCTTCATCAGAGAGGGGGATGGGGAGAGGGAACCGGAATAAATAGGGAGAGAGGGGGAGGCGGACCGAAGATGGAGAGAAAAGAAGATAGGTGGAGAGGAGAGTATAGGTGAGGAGTTAGGGAGGGGATTGGTCTGTTGCGGGAAATGTGGAAGACGTGGTCAAGGGCGTTCTCGACCACTGCAGGGGACGGTTGCGGTCCTTGAAGAACTTGGACATCTGGGATGTGCGGGAATGGAATGCCTCATCCTGGGAGCAGATGCGGCGGAGGCGGAGGAATTAGGAATGGGGATGGAATTTTTGCAAACACATCCCTCACACCCCGCCCCGCCACAACCGCCCCCAGACGATCCCCCTCGTTCTCACATACCACCCCACCAACCTCTGGATACAACGTATCATCCTCCGAAACTTCCGCCATCTACAATCCGACCCCACCACCCAAGCTATTTTTCCATTCCCACCCTTAACTGCCTTGCGGAGAGATCACTCTCTCTGTGACTCCCTTGTTCGCTCCACACTCCCCTCCAACCCCACCACACCTGGCACCCTCCCCTGCAACTGCAGGAAGTGCTACACTTGCCCACACACCTCCTCCCTCACCCCCATCCCAGGCCCCAAGATGACTTTCCATATCAAGCAGATGTTCACCTGCACATCTGCCAATGTGGTATACTGTATCCGCTGTACACGGTGTGGCTCCCTCTACATTGGGGAAACCAAGCGGAGGCTAGGGGACCGCTTTGCAGAACACCTCTGCTCGGTTTGCAATAAACAACTGCACCTCCCAGTCGCAAACCATTTCAACTCCCCCTCCCATTCTTCAGATGACATGTCCATCATGGGCCTCCTGCAGTGCCACAATGATGCCACCCGAAGGTTGCAAGAACAGCAACTCATATTCCGCTTGGGAACCCTGCAGCCCAATGGTATCAATGTGGACTTCACAAGCTTCAAAATCTCCCCTTCTCCCACTGAATCCCAAAACCAGCCCAGTTCTTCCCCTCCCCCCATTGCATCACAAAACCAGCCCAGCTTGTCCCCTACCCCCACTGCATCCCAAAACCAGCCCAGTCTGTCTCTGCTTCCCTAACCGGTTATCCTCCCACCCATCCCTTCCTCGCACTTCAAGCCGCACCTCCATTTCCTATCTACTACTTCATTTCGCCTCCTTGACCTGTCCGTCTTCCCTGCACTGACCAATCCCCTCCCTACCTCCTCACCTATACTCTCCTCTCCACCTATCTTCTTTTCTCTCCATCTTCGGTCCGCCTCCCGCTCTCTCCCTATTTATTCCAGTTCCCTCTCCCCATCCCCCTCTCTGATGAAGGGTCTAGGCGCGAAATGTCAGCTTTTGTGCTCCTGAGATGCTGCTTGGCCTGCTGTGTCCATCCAGCTCCACACTTTGTCATCTTGGATTCTCTAGCATCTGCAGTTCCCATTATGACTGCAACATGACTGACTCCTAATTGACATCTGAGTCATTAGAAATGAGCAATAAATATTGACCTAGCCAGCAATGCCCTCATCCTGTGAATGAATAAAAAATAACTCCTTATTTTATGTTCTGGTTAGAAAGGACAAAATTCCATTATCCTTCCTGATTGCTTGCTGGGACTCATGCACTAGAACATCTTGATACCTCTGCACATTGGAAATCTTGCAATTGTTCACGGTCTACCTTTCTCATTCTTCCTGCTAAAGTGAATATTTTGAATCTTTCACATTGCACTCCACCTGTTTCCGACTCATTGAACAAATGTATGTCTGTTGCAAAACTCAGTCTCCTGTCTTTGTGCCATCTACAAATGTAGCTTGAATGACTTTTCACCCTTCATTTAACTAAGTGATGGACATTATAAAAATCCAAGGTCCCACCACAGACTGCTATGGTCCTCTGTGAAACTCAACCTGTCAACCAGATAAAGACTATGTAAACAACACAGTATGGGGCTGGACGAACATAGCAGGCCAGGCAGCAGCAGAGGAGCAGGAATGTTGATGTTTCAGGTCGGGACTGCTATGCATACACTCTGTTTTCTGCCAGCCAGCCTGTCTTCTATCTAAGCTAATGTATTGCCTACTATGCCATGAACCCCTACTTTGTACATCTTTTACGTTCACCTTGTCAAATACCTTCTGGCAATCCAAGTATAGTACGTCTACAGGGTCTCCATCATCCACAACACAAGCTACTTGTTGGGAAATCTTGAATGTTTTGATTAAACATGGTTTTCTTTTCACAAATGCCTGCTAATCTCTTTAATTCAGTACAGCCCACATGCCAGTCAAGGAAACTGGCCTAAGGATTCCTGTTTTCAGCAGCAGTAAATGAAAGGACAGCCGATTGTCCTGATGTAAAGAATGGCAGAGAATGACTAAAAGATTGATTAGGGGAAGAAATTAAAGTTTTACAGGGAAGGCAGCTGGCCAACTGAATGGAGTCCCACTAGGTATCTTCGGTCGAGGCAGGGCTGATGTCAAAGATCAACAACAGACAAAGGAACTCTTCTGCCAAATGTAACCTATAGGCTCATTCCATGCAACCACTATAAAAAATTCCACATTCATCCTTAATTTCCCTTCCCGTTGCAATGCTCTGATGCTAATGGAGTAAAAAATCCTGCTCCATGATCCTTGGGCCGGCCATGTGGTCAAATCTCATGTGACAAAAGAAAAATTATTTCTGTTAGTTGGAGAAGTTATGTCAAGACAATACTGGGTTAGATGTCCCCTATAGTGGAGAGAAAATTTAATCAGGTCAGTGGGTGGTGGGTAGAGATCCCATTACTTTCCTGTCTCTATCCTAATGAAGGTCATGTTGGGAAGGCTTTTGAACCTCTAATAGTACCTGATCAAGGGAGCTAGCATTGGAAAAGTGTGCTTCCGAGAACTATCATTTTGTCTTTGCTACAGACCCTACCACTTATGCAGTCTCACACTACCACAATTCCTTGCAAATTACTCACTCTCCTTCTATCAATCCCCTCTGTCTTGGATCAAGTAATGATACTTGCCCTCAGATGATTGAAGTGTTGGCAATCGTCACCACCCCCCTGTGACAATGCCATCCAATAGAGCTGCTGGTCTCTGTTTGGCTGTCAAAGGGCCTTTCATCTGAAGGCTCCTTAACCATAGGGGAAAGTCCAACAACGGCCATCAGATCTTGAGTGTGAGGGCTGACGAGAGGAATCATGGTGCCCGGTGTTTCTCCTTTCTCTTGGTCCATTACTCCTATCCACCCCATTAATCTTCCTCCTCACAACCATCTCCAGATTTGGGAAACATAGTTACACTAGGATTAAACAATTTTAAAGAGGATTAACAAAACCTTTGACTTTTGTACATTATGCCTTTTGTTATAAATCCTTTTGAAAGCCCAGCTAAGGGATGATGAACTTGTTGCATTACTCTATCACCTTGCTAAATGGAACAGGCTTCAAACAAATCTTGCAACTCATAACCTGGCAACCACGAGGTGCTATGAGCCATCAGTAGCAGCAGAATGGTACTCCAACATCATCTGTAACCTCATGGCCTGGTATGACTGCCCTCAATCTACCATTTCTATCAACCCTGGTTCAATGGAGGGTGCAGGAGGGCATACCAGGAGCAGCACCAGGCATACCTGAAAATGAGATGTCAACCTGGTGAAGTTACAAGTCAGGATTATTTGCATGCTAAGCACCATAAAAGCAACAAGTGATAGATGGAGCTAAGCAATCCCACAACTAACCAATCAGATCTAAGCTCTGCAACCCTTCCACATCCAGTCGTGAATGATGTCAGAAAATTAAACAACTCACAGAAGACAAAAGTTTCACAGATATTCCTATCCTTGATGATGAGGTATCCCAGTACATCAGTGTAAAAGATAAGGTTGAAGCATTTACAACAATCTTCAGCAGAAGTGGATGATCTTTCTTAGCCTTCTTCAAAGGTCCCACCCTCCAGTCAATTCAATTCTTTCACATGATGTCCAGAAATGGTTGGAGGACTGGATAAAGCAAAGGCTATGGGCCCTGAGTACATTCCAGCAATAATACTGAAGATGTGCTCTCCAGAGTGTGTAGCTCCCCTAGCCAAGCTGTTCCACTAGAGCTACAAAAAACAAAGTAGCTGGAAAAGCTCAGCAGGTCTGTGGAGGAGAAAGCAGAGTCAATGTTTAGGGTCCGGCGACCCTTCCTCAGAACTACAGATACAACACTGGTATCTACCCGACAATGTGTAAAATTACCCAGGTATGTCCTGTATGTTATAGCAAGATGTCTGATCAATTACCATCCCATCTCTACTCTTGATCAGCAGTAAAGTGATGGAAGGTGTCATCAGCAGTGACCTTCCCTCCATCATAAAGTCAGAAGTTGTGATCTTCCCATCATTGCAGTGTTCAGAATCATTTGTCACTCCTCAGATACTGAAGCAGATCACGCTCAAATGCAACAAGGCTTGGACAGTATCCAGGCTTGAGCTGACAAAAACAATTAATACTTGCACCAGACAAATGGCAAATCTCATTTCTATTACTGAATTATCCACAAATCAACATGCTGGGGCTTATCATTGACCAGAATCTGAACTGAACTAGCCGCATGCATACAATATCTACACGAGCAGGTCAGAGGCTAGGAATACTGTAGCAAATAACTCACTTCCTGACTCTCCAAATTCCACCATTAGCAAGGGACAAGTTAGAAATATGATGGAAAACTTCCCAGTTGCCGGGATGAATGCAGCTTCAATCACACTCAAGAAGCTTAAGGCCATCAATGATGATGCAGTCCATGGCACTATACCCATTGTTATCCACTCCATCCAGCAGCCACACATGGTAGCGATTGTGTGAACCATCCATAAGATGTGCCTCAGAAAATCACTAAAGTAGTAACTCCCAAAACGTCCAAAGCACAACAACGCCTCTTCTTCCTCAGGTGTCTCAGGACATTTGACGTGTCCATAAGGTCCCTCACCAACTCCTACACATGTACCATTGAAAGCAAACTGTCTGGGTGCATACTGGCCTGGAATGGTAACTGCTCTGCCCAGGACCGTAAGAAACTACAGGAGGTGGTGAGCACAGCCCAGACCATCACAGAGGCCAAACTCCCATCCATGGGCTCCACTTACATGGATCGCTGCTGCACAAAGACAGGCCAACATCATCAAAGACCCAACGCACACTGGCAATGATCTCCTACAACCTCTTCTGTCAGGCAGACGATGCAGAGTCCAAACACGCACCAGCAGGTTCAGCACGGTGGCCCAGTAGTTAGTACAGCTGCCTCAGACCACCAGGGGCCTGGGTTTGATTCCAGCCTAGGGTGACTGTCTGTGTGGAGTTTGCACGTTCTCCCCGTGTCTGCGTGGGTTTCCTCTGGGCGCTCTGGTTTCATCCCACAGTCCAAAGATGAGCAGGTTAGGTGGATTGGCCATGCTAAATTGCCTGTAATGTCCAGGAATGTGTAGATTGGGTTATAGGGGGATTGGTGTGGGTGGGTTGCTCTCAGGATTGGTGTGGACTTGTTGTCTGAAGGGCCTGTTTCCACACTGTAGGGATTCTAGGAAACGTGCACAAGCAGATTCAGGAACAGCTTCTTTTTGGACATTATCAGACTGTTGAGTGGACTCTAGCCTCAAATAATGTAACCTCTATGTCTGTAGGTCATTTTGATCTGTACATCCTTTGCTTGCTGTGATCTGCTTTTACCGCTTGTAAACAAAGCTTTTCACTGTATTTCTGTACATGTGACACGAAAAATCAGTCAATCAATCAATCAAACAATAGCAGCAGGTACGTGGGGACATCACCCCCTGCAAGCTCCTTTCCAAACCACGCACTATCCAGTCTTAGATGTATATCCCTACTCCTTCAGGATCACAATCCTGGATTGTCTCCCTACTCCAAATAGACTTGCAGCTGTACAGGAAGCCGGCTCATCGCCACCTTCTCAAGTGCAGATAATGGGTGACAAATGCTGGCCCAGTAGGAGCATACCTTCAATGTAGTTTTTAAAATAGCTTTGCTGGGCAATTACATACAACTTAGTCAATCTCATTATACAAGCACATCTGCTCCCTTCAGTCTGGTCCTGTGCGATATCTAGACAATAATCTACAAATATTGAAATTCACAAGAAGCACAAGCATCATTCCCATGTACCAATGAGACATTGAGCAGCTAGAAGTCAAGGGCCACCTCATCTTCCAAACAATAATGTAGACTACAGCAGCAGAGGTTTCATCTCATTGGCTGTTTCCCTGGTATATTGTTTTGAATGGAGGGCTCACTAATGGTTTGGATAAAGATTAAGAATCAGTCAAAAGAGAGCAAATGTACACAGCAGCCACGGGTGGCAGAGAATCTGTACTATGTCGGGCAGACAAGATTTTACTCACCATAGTGGCAGTACCAACAACCGAATGGCATTCAGATACAGAAAAGGCTTTTTGCAATCACATCGCTTCACCGCAGATGGCCAAGCCTTCAGTTATCTTAGATCAAAGTTCTTGAGGTCTCAGAGACTAAACATTTTCAAAAGGTAGAGTTAGATATAGCTCGTAGGGCAAGAGACCAAAGTGTATGGGGTGAACATTGGACAGGATACTAAATTGGGTGATCGACCATGAGTGTTGGAGTAGGGTCGAGGGGCTGAATGGCCTCCTCCTGCTTCTGTATTCTATGTTCCTACAAATTCTCTTCCTCCAGTCTAAACCTTTTTATCTCACTTTTCTCCTTTAAGATGCTACTTAAAATCTACTTCCTGCACTGAGGTGGTTTTTGTCTGTTTGAATTTCCTGTTGTGTGACTCACCTCGGTGTCATTTTGTTTAACTGCTTGGGCTGTTTCATAATTTTATAAATGAAGGCTGCTCAAACATACAAATGGCACGTGGATCCCATTAAGAATGAATTTACTGCTTCCAGTGCACAAGGTGAGGGGAATTTATTTTAAGAAGAGCGAATGGCAGGACAACTCCTCGGTGATGTCAGCCATGTAACTTAATCATGGGGTTACATTATAAAGAGAGGTTGCACATTGAACTGCTCCTGATCAGGAAGAAAGTTCAGTCTCATGATTCATAAAGTTGGTGCCATGTTCACTGATGCTGTAAGGCTTTGGAAACTGGGAGATTTTATAACTCTGCATACAATTCCCCTGAGATGGTGCTGACTTCAAGGCATTATTTCAACTGTTCATTGTCTCTGAGCACGGTGATTTTGAGTGACGGTGTTTATATTTTTTACACTTAAAAGAGGCACCTTTTTAAACTGGTTGCGTCCACAGGATTAATTTGGTTGTCTAAATGGTCTATTGCCTCTTTACTGCAGTAATGTGTTAATTTCATTTCAGTTTATTGTTCTGTTTATGGTATTTGGCCCATGCAGTTTGCACCGCTCGATTGCCCTGCGTAATTTCTTCAATTATCTTTTCCATCTGAAGCTATGAAAGCAGATTACACCGTCAGGCCCCCCTCACTTACTCACTGAACAGCAGGCAATATCTTGTTATTCCTCCAAGCTGTGTCTCCAGGGAAGTAGGTGCTTTGTGTCCCAGATTCATTCAGGGTGAGGCACAGTGTGGTGCAACCTATCAGTTAGGTTTACAAGTACATATTCAGATATTAACTGCCTGCAAGTTTCTAAAAGTGTGAGGGTGTAATGGTGCAGTGAGCGCAAGAGGGCATTTGGAATATTGTGAATGTTGGAACTATTTACTTCACTAATAAGACTGGATGGCAGAAATTAAACAGAGGGAGGCTTAATTAGAGTCAATTCAAGAACAGATGAGGAAATTAAAAGGCAAAGGAAACGTTTATAAAGAGTTTTAATTTCAATTTTGACATTTTTGCTGTCTCCCAACAACTCCCAAGCCGAAGGAGTGAAATGTTGCACCAACCATTTCCTCACTCTGCAGTGAACAGGTTGATTGGCAATCAACTACAGTTAGCGAGACATCGTATTTACATGAGTAGTTCCTGAAACGACCTTTTGAATAGTGGCTTGTTAGTGCACAACTTGAATTTTGCTGAAAAAGAGACAAGCTGTCAAATCTTTCCATCAGGACAGACATGAAGATGCTAAAATATTGCAGGGAGCAGCAACATAGACTGCATGAGAAAAATGATTGATTGATCTGTGGACTCTGATTAATTGAGGGGTAGCTGCGATGAATGCACCAGGAAAGTATTGCCTCCCATCATTTTGTTTGTATAAAACAATGTGCGCATCGCCTGGACCAGTTCCTACTGCCTGCACAGGATAGGCCCCTGCTAACGAGTATATTCAGCTTCTAGGAAGCGTAAGTGAGTCACATTGAGAGCTGAAATTAACTTTCTGCAGCAGGCTTAATGGGCAGTTAATGCAAAAATGCAGCACTGTGATAAAAATTACAGAGAAGTGAACAGTGACAGGATCTGTTCGCAAAGTTGGTGAAAATTGGCGATGTGACATTTTCATTCACATGGTGCACTTCTCCATAGCCAAGTGGGAAGCAGGAAAACTTTCTGTTCTCCATATGGATGCTTTTTGTCTGCCAAATCAAACAACCAACATCCTCAAAATGCAATACTTTGTTGGTCTGCTGGTCTTTTGCTCCCAGCAATGCCCAGGAGGTTGAGCTTCAAGTCCTGGAATGACAAGCCAGTCCCCAGGCGTTGACAACCTTGAATTATTTGTAACAGCTTGTATGACTGTAATACTGTAAGGATAGACGATCTGCAATATACCCAAATCAACAATGGAAAAGATGCGCTGCTTCTTAGCAATTGTCTCAAAAAGAAGACAAGACCTTCATCGGCTGAATTTAGCGTAAACCCATTACCCTGGGGCGCTGGTTTGGAAAATAAATCCACCTTCTGGTGGATAGACTGCAAGCTGCTAATGAATAAAAGAAAAGGAAACGTGAGATTTTCTTTTTTTAAATTGTTCACAGCTTGTGGGGGTTGCTGGCTGGGCCAGTATTTATTGGCCGTTCCTGGTTGGCCTTCAGAAAATGAAGGTGAGCTGCCTTCTTGAACCACTGCAGTCCAAGTTTGTATCTCCACATGGTGTTGTTAGAGAGGGAGCTCTGTGATTTTTCACCCAGCAACAGTGGAAACATATTTCCAAGTCAGGGCCGTGAGTGGCTCGGAGGGGAGCATGAAGGTGGTGTATCTGCTATCGGTTTCCTTTCAGGCAGTGAGCACACCAATCATCTACAAACTCTGATTCTCTCTCCACAGATGCTACTCGACATGCTGTAGCAGCTGAAATTATTGAAATGAGGAAAACTAGAGAAAAGTACTTAATAGCGTGATTTGGGAGTACTTGCTAATGAATTCTAACATCCAAGTTCGGCAGGTAATAAAGATGAAAATTAAATGTTAGCCTTTACTTCAAAGGGAATGGAAAATAAAAGTATGCAGGTTTTGATAAAATTATATTAGGAGGTGCTAGGAGTTGGCCAGAACATGGGAACATAAGAAATAGGAGCAGGAGTAGACCATCTGGTCTGTCAAGCCTGTTCCGTCATTCAATAAGATCATGGCTGATCTTCTCATGGGCTCAGCTCCAATTACCCACCCACTCACCATAACACTTAACTTCTTTACTGTTCAAAAATCTATCTATCTTTTCCTTAAAAACATTCAACAAGCTCACCTCAACTGCTTCACTGGGCAGGGAATTCCACAGATTCATAACCCTTTGGGTGAAGGCGTTCCCCCTCAACTCAGCCCTAAATCTGCGCTCCCTTACTTTGAAGTCAGTTGGTTGGATGGCGGGTTTCAAATGAAGAGTAATACCATGAGTCTGGGCTCAATTCTTTTTTACCAATTGAGGTTACCATGAAGGACTCTCCTTCTCAACCTTGCCTTTTTCCTGAGATGTGGTGACTCTCGTGTGAAGCAACCCCATTGACTCTCTGTCATGAGACAGCAGCCTTATGGTCTGGTAGGAGTATGGCAACATTTTGCTAGTCAGCACCATAACAGGAATACCATGGACAGTTTTCAGCACCTTATCCAAGGAAGAATATACTGGCATTGGAGGAAGTCCAGAGAAGGTTCACTAGGCTGACAGTTGAGTGCAAAGGAGTAGGAGATAACTCATTGAAACATAAACAACACAAGCCATTGAGATAACAAAGTGTGAAGCTGGACGAACACAGCAGGCCAAGCAGCATCTTAGGAGCACAAAAGTTGACGTTTCAGGCCTGGAAGGGTCTAGGCCCAAATCGTCAGCTTTTGTGCTCCTAAGATGCTGCTTGGCCTGCTGTGTTCATCCAGCTTCACACTTTGTTATCTTGGATTCTCCAGCATCTGCAGTTCCCGTGATCTCTGATCACAAGCCATTGAGATCAAGTGCGCTGTTGTAAAATTGTGAATTATAAATAAATTAGTAGAAGTGAATTGTTATTCACTTGCAGAATTTTGACAGCATCAGTTTCCCTCCCTAGCGCCAACTCATATATTCTCATATCCAGACACCAGCTTCATCTCCTCTACCCCACTCTTCAGTTCTTCAATTGTGGCTCACTGCTTGGCACTCTCTCCTCTGAGTTAGAAGATTCAAGTCCCCCTTCAAAACCCCAACATATATTTTAGGTTAGCAGTTCCGAGCAGCTTTGAGGGAATGCTATGCTGCCAGAGATGCTGCCTTTCAGATGAAATGTTTAATAGCAGTCCCTATTGGGATGTTCTGAGGTTGTGGAAAGCACTAAATGCAAACGCTTCTTCCTTTTCTTCGCAGCTATACAAGATGCTCTTTAAGGTGGAGAGGTCGGACATGTGCAGCCTTGAGCAGTTGAGTTTCAGTGTAATCTAATATTTGCTCATCACCATTACTCAATTCATCTCCTCAGGTAGGGTCCAGAGGCATTACCCTGTCAGGCCGTTCACAGCACAGGCCAGTGGCTTTCTTGTAAATGGATGGATATTTCTTGTTAATTTTGCCACATATCTCACAATTTGGCCCTGAACTTGTACATGATCTGGGGAAAGCCTCACTATTACTATTGCAAGCTCTCAACTGTGAAAGTCAGCTTCTTAAATTAAATCATTCCACCTACCAATGATGGTCCCCGTTGACATTCTAAAGCAGTGCTGCAAGTTTGCTGTACTCAGTGACTTGGAATACAATTGTAAAAATCTATAGTTTTGACACATTCCAACTTGCTGAAACAATGCCCTAAATAAAGCAAATCAGGTATAACCACATTTCACACATTCAAATGTACCGCAGTGTGAAAAAGCATTCCCCAGTACATGAAATGGATACACTTACAATCTATAATACAGATTGCCTTCATCTAATACATCCCAGAGCCCTAGTCACAGAGCTTAAATCCCAAGTCCCTTGAAATGTCAGGTGAGTTTCCTAAACACAAGTGATTTATCTCGTAATAACACCAAATTTACAACTCTGAATTGAACATGACATTTGTTTTTCAGTCTGTTCCAAAAGCCATTACATCTCTCTACCTCAGTAAACATAGCAATTTTTCTCTTGTATATAACAAAGTCAGAGAATTTATCTATCCAGTTTATTGATTTGATTAAGTTCTGTTACATTTTCAACAATTCTCCAACCAGGAACAGGATATGCTCAAAATAGTCCTTCATGTGATCTACTGGACCCAAAGGCAAGTATAAATTGCATTTCTGTAGCGTCTCTCCTTCAACACATCTGAAAGTGCTCAACAGCCAATGATGGACACCTGTTGCAAACTCTCCCATGTGGCAATAATCTGTTTGGTTGTTGATGGCTTTAGGGTAAATATTGATCATGGATTAGAAACCGTCTGCCCCTACGAGGTGTGTTATGAGTAGCCGGGCAGGGGAGCATATACTGTAGGGAGCCCACCATCACCCTACCCCACCCTCAAACTCAACCTATTAGCACTGAACATGGGTGAGTGCCCAAATCAGCAGCTCACCCACTACTTGTGAATAAATAGTCATGGGACAGTCTAACTTGTTAGAAGGCCAGCTAGCCCCAGTATTACGCTGGCCCTGCCATGATGCTGTGGGAAGGCAAATGGGAGTGATGACACACTTTCTCTCAAACTGTTGGTAACCATTCCTTTATTGGTTGGTGCATTGAGTGTGGGAGTTGGGAGCTAATGTTGCAGCTGTACATGACATTGGTTAGGCCACTTCTAGAATACTGAGTACAATCCTTGTCTCCCTGCTATAGAAAAGATGTTGTGAAACTTGAAAGAGTTCAGAAAAGATTTACGAATATGTTGCCAGGGTTGGAGGGTTTGAGCGACAGGGAAAGGCTGAATAGACTGGGACTGTTTTCCCTGGAGCTTCAGAGGCTGAGGGGTGACCTCATAGAGGTTTATAAAGTAATTAGGGGCATAGATAGAGTAAATAGACCAGATCTTTTCCCCAGAGTTTGTGAGTCAAAAACTATAAGGCATAGATTAAAGTAAGAGGGGAAAGATTTAAAAGGGACCTAAGGGACAAATTTTTCATGCAGCTTGTGGTGCACGTATGGAATGAGCTGCCAGAGGAAGTGGTGGAGGCTGGTACAATTACAGCATTTAAAAGGCATCTAGATGGGTATATGAATAGGAAGGGTCTAGAGGGGGATGGGCCAAATGCTGGCAAATGGGACTGGATTTAACTAGGCTATCTGGTTGGTAAAGACAGGTTGGTCTGAAGGGTCTGTTTCAATGCTGTACATTTCTATGACTCTACGAAAGACAGGGCACTAGCATTGGAAAGTGGACCCTTAGCCATTAGGGGCATTCTCTGCAAATAAAACACGCACCACTTTCTTCTGACTAGTCCCCCCAAAAAACAAAACCCAGCCCTTGTCTAAACACTACCACACATACCAAAAACCCAAAGGTCCTGACTTACCCTCCCCCATAATCAATAGGGTCTGGCCTTGTGGACCTCCCTACAGAGTTAGCCCGACTGTCATTGCTGCTAGACAATCAGATTGGCTGAGATTGGCTGTCCAGGAGGGGTGGACGTCCCACCAGGAAATCATTTAACTCCCAACTAAAGGCCACCATGTTTTTATTCTGGAGTGGGTGATTCGAGTGTGGGCCCTTGGTCACCTGTAATTGTCCAGCCCCAGGTCATCAGGGAGACATCTCCTTGCGCTTCATCAATGTACCATTGCGGCATTGACTCTTAGCACACCCACCTGTGGGAGCAGATGGAGGAAGGAGCACAGTTTAACACCTCAGGAGCATTTAACAATGCTCCTGTTCCCAATCAGCATTGGGAGATGTGGCCGAGATATTCCATTGTGTTGACCAATCCTGGATAACCCCACCTGAAGCCATGTTCAAAGAGAAGGCAGACAAGGAAACTGCTGCTGCAGACAAAATCTTAATATGTGCAGATTAAAAGTTATTAATTGAGATGCACAGGTCCTCACTTATCGTGCCTTATAGCATAATTCCCTGTAGGGGATGCAAATGCAATCAATGAATCTATTGTTCAATATCTTCACCGCTTTACTTTTCATACAACACTTTTACATAGACTATCATTGGGCCAGGTTGCAGCCTGGACTTTTCATAGGAGATTTATCACTTTCAGCCAGTTATTAGAGTTTCAAGAGCTGCATCATAGGATCATACAGTGCAGAATAGGCCCTTCAGCCCATGAAGTTTATGCTGACCTGATTACACTTGTCCCACTTTTCAGTACTTGATCCATAGTCATAGAGTCTTAGTGTAATGCGGGATGGAAATAGACCCTTCGGTCCAAGCAGTCCACGCTGAACTTAATCCCCAACTGAACTAGCCCCACCTGCCTGCTCCTGGCCCATATCCATCCAAACATTTCCTATTCATGTACTTATCCAAATGGCTTTTAAACGTTGTAATTGTACCCACATCCACCACTTCCTCTGGAAATTCATCCTGCATATAAGCCACCCTGGGTGTAAAAAATTTGCCGGTCGCGTCTTTTTTAAACCTCTCTCCTCTCACCATAAAAATGTGTCCCTTAGTCTTGAAATCCCCCATCCTAGAGAAATGGCAATGGCCAATAACCCTATGTATTCCCTTCATGATTTTATAAACTTCTATCAGGCCACTGCTCAACCTCCTTCGCTCCAGTGAAAGAAGTCCCAGCCTATCCAGTCTTTCTTTATAACTCAAACCTTCCATACCCAGCAACGTTGGCTTATCCAAGTATTTTTTTAAAGGTTGTAAAGTTACCCATCTCTACTACCCTCCCAGGCAGTGCATTCCAACACCAAATACTCCCTGGGTGAGTAAAATCTTTGCACAAGGTCCCTCTAACCATCTTGCCTTCCACCTTAAATATATGCCCTCCCCTGTTTGACCTTTGAACAGTTATCTTCATGCTCTATAATCTGAGGCTAGGTTATTTAAAGATTACAAAACTTATTGTTATTTGTTAGAAGTTTTTGGATTATCGAACCAAGGAAGATAAATAGAGTTAAGATACAGAGTCCACATTATGTAAGGAAATAGCAGGGGAATCTGAGGGGGTACGTTTAGCCTCCTCCTGTTCCTGCTGTTCCTGTTGTTCCTCTGAAGTGGAATTGCATTTATTATGAAAGTTGTATAACATAAATGTTGTATTTCGGAATTTGGATTTTAAAATAACTGCAGATAAATCTGGGTCAGTTCTGTAAAGGTTCATTTTCAATGAGGTCAGAAAGCCATTTGAAACAGTAACCTAAGTGCATCGATTCTAAGAAAACATGTGACTGCACTCACCTATCACCATCCCACCTACCTTCCACAGCCCAATTTCTCCTCTCTCCATTTATTTTGGAGCTCCTTTCCTCCTCCCCCATTTCTGAAGAACGGTCCTGATCTGAAATGTCAGTTTTCCTGCCCCTCTGTTGCTGCCTGGCCTGCTGTGTTCATCCAGCTCCACACCTTGTTATCGCTGACTCCAGCATTTGCAGTTCTTAGTAGCTTTGGCTACAATCAAGTGCCTGGAGTGTTTACATTGTTGAATTCACAACAGACTGGAAGAAATATCAGTTTCATTTTGACTTCAGAACGGAACGTTTCAAGATCTCAGTTGAAAAGAGAAAAAGTTATCTTCTGGCAAGGAAATCAAGCTTTTTGTTCCAGCATAAGAGTTGCCGTATGTGGAATGGTGTTAATTAATGCAGCTCCTGGGCTGGGTAAGTTCATGCAGAGGTTTTCAAATAATTAGAATTGACTATCTTTAGGCAATCATCAAAGGTCCGTGCCCACGGACTTGGAAAAGAATGATCAAACTACACAGCAGTAGTTAGGGTCTGGAGTGGAAGCAGGTTCAATCAAAGCTCAATTTAGTTGGTGTTGCATAATTACTTAAAGAGAACAAAATGTGCAGGCTTATGGGGAAAGGTTAGGAGATTGGCAATAAGTTAAAATGACTGAGAGCTGGTACAGACAAGATGGACCAAATGGCCTCCTTCTGTGCCATTACAATTCTATGATTCTGTGGATAGCCAGGTATTGATGCAAGATGAAGATGAAGCTGAGTTGATACCAAGGTCAAAGAGTCCATCCCCATTCATAGGAGCACTGGCCCAGTTCTTCAGACCATTCTAAACCTTCCCTTAGTCTCAATCCCTTCAGCTCCAATGTCTTCAATACACTTCATCCACTTAACTCCCTTCCCCTCACTCCCCCTCAAAAATTTCAACCACGTCACCCTGCACCTGGTCAATGCACTGGTAGCTGCGATGTCTCAAAACACAAGGTAAAGCAGGTGGGGCAATTAAGGAGCAGAAGGACACAAGAACATAAGCACTAGAGATTCCCAAGGACAAGATTTACTCGCATTTGGAAAAGAATGAACATGATAGAGGTAGTCAGTATGGCTTTGGGCAGAAAGGTCTTGTCTCTCAAAATTGATTGACTTTTTAGTAGAAATAATTCATATGATTGAGGGCATATGGACTTTATTAAAGTATTTGTCTATGTTTGTCATGGAAGGCTGGTCCAGAAGTCACACTGGATCCACTGTAAGTTGGATACAAAATTGGCTTGGTCATAGGAGACAGACGGTAGTTGTGGAAGGGTATTTTTCATGACCAGTGGCATCCCACAAGGATCAGTGCAGGCACCTCTGTGGTTTGTAATCTATAAAATGATTTCGATGAAAATGTCGGTAGTTTGATTAGTAAGTTTCCTAACTAACCCTAACTGTATCACAGACAACACTCGGTGATGAAAATTGGGAGAGTTACGGATAATGAGGAAGGCTGTCAAAAGATACAGCACGATAGAGATCAGTTAGAAAGTTGGGTGGAGAATTAGCAGATGGAGTTTAATCCAGACAAGTATGAGGTGATATATCTTGTGAGGGCAAATACAAGAGAAAAGTGTACAGTAAATGGCAGGACCCTGATGGAAATTGATGTACAGAGTGATCATGGGATGCAATCCATTGCTCCCTGAGAGTGGCAAAACCAGTAGATAAGGTGGTTAAGAAGGTGTATGGCATGCTTGCTGTCATCGGTCAGGGGATTGAGTATAAAAGTCGGCAAGTCATGTTGTATCTGTACGAAACTTTAGTTCGGTCATGTTTGGAGTTTTATTTTAGCAGCTAGTATGGTATAGGAAGGATATGGAGGTTCTGGAGAAGGTGCAAAAGACGTTTACCAGATGTGCCTGGATTGCAGTGTATTATATGGAGAGGCTGGACAAATTTGGACTGTTTTTGCTTGACCATCGGCCATTGAGGGGTGACCTGATCGAAGTGTTTAAGACTATGAAAGATATGGATAGGGTGGGTAGTTGGAATCTTCTTCCCAAGGTGGAAATGTCAAATACTAGGGGTTACAGGTTTAAGATGATATGTTAATTACAGATACAATAATGTGGGCTTTTTATTTCTTCTCAAGACTATTAGCAGATAATACTCACTAGGAGCATCTGACTTTACAGACTGCCTCATGAATAGTGGGACTAATGTGTCATATTTTGTTGATGTTGGTACATTGAAACCCAGGAAGCAAACCAGTAAAACTGGTGAATGAGACAAACTTGTTCAAAATGGAACTTCATTATGTTTTTAACTATTTTTCCTCTGGATATGCAAACACATCCCCACTTAAAGGTACATGCCACTTTATCACAGCAGATGCATTGAGGCATTGAGAAGTAGAGGTGGATGCTGTCACAGAGTTCGGTGGGGTTTTATATTGCAAAGCATTGAAAACGCATTCCAACGTAACCTTCATGAGCCTACTTTGGCTGCTGGGCGGTCTGAAAGTGGATGAAGTTGGTGGCAAGATGATAGGGTTAATCCTAAACTGAATTTTCTTGCTTGCTGCACTCTCATTCCATATTATTTCCACTTAATTCCAGTTACCATCTTCCGCAAGTCAGTAACTGTCCTGTGCCAAACCATGACAAGATGCATTTCTCCTTAAGGTTGATAGCACTTTACGCCATTTGGTTGCAGAGATGTGCTAGTCATTTAGAATGACTGGGTTTGAGTTTCACACAGTATTGATTGCAGTTAAATAAATTAAATGATTATCCTCTGCTGTCCTTTTCAATGTTTTATAGCCCCTTGGCAGATACCTTATCTGATAGACAAACACTGGTGCAATTTCTATCAAGGACTTATAACAACATTTAGGGCAGCATCCGGAAGTAATTGACTAACTACGTAACAACATTTCTAAACCCAGTTGAGGAGAGGGTTTGCAGCTAAGCTGGTTTTCAAATTACAATTCGACGGGCTCATGATCCAGCCACTGTATCACTGATCACTCAGAGAGTCCCACGTGCTGTGACTATGCTTTTATCATGGCAAACGATTCAAAGTTATATTCATCACACACGCACAGCAGTGTCTCCCACTCATAGAATCCCTACAGTGTGGAAACAGGCCGTTCGGCCCACCAGGTCCACATAAACCCTCCAAAAAGCATCTCACCCAGACTCATAACCCTGCAACTCTACATTTCCCATGACTAACCTACACACCCCTGTACATTATGGGCAAATTAGCATGGACAGTCCACCTAACTTACACATTGTTGAACAGTGTTAAAAAACTGGACCATCCAGTGGAAACCTATGTGGACACGGGGAGAATGTGCAAACTCCACGGACGGTCACCGAGGCTGGAATTGAGAGAGATAATGGGAACTGCAGATGCTGGAGATTCCAAGATAATAAAATGTGAGGCTGGATGAACACAGCAGGCCAAGCAGCATCTCAGGCTGGGTCCCTGGCACTGTGGAAACAACAGTGCTGACTGCCGAGCCACTGTTTGTTGCCTGCCCTGGGTGTGTGCTGGAAGGATTTAAATTTGATTTACAACCTGTCTGTCTGTGGTATGAACACCTTGCTTGACTACTGAGGTTGGATGATGGAGACATTCAGGAGGCTCATGCGAAGCAAGGGCTAGTCGGGCTGAATGGTCTATTTCTGTTCAGTAAAATGCATTGTATTTATTACGTAGGTGCGTAGCTAAGTATCATATCACTTTCTCTAAATATGTTGCTAAAATTTAAAAAGATCTGACATGAAGTTTATTCCATTATGTTGCCTCCCAGGCATCCACTGAAAATAAATTAAAGCATTGGATCATTTTGAAGTGTGCATGCTTGTGCATGTATTTTTGTATCTGTGTCCGAATGTATCTGTGTGTCTTTGTATCTTCTGTGTGAATGTATGTGAGTAAATATTTGTGTAAATGTGAATGTATGTATGTGGGTGTGAAAGCATGAGCTGTGCACGTGTGAAAGTGTGTGTGTGTGTGTGTGTGTTGGAATGAGCTAAAAACTAAAGTCTCAAAGTGACATTGCAGATGAAGTCCAGCTGTTTTGTTGGCTGTAATCGAGCTATTTCTTTTTAATGCAGTCAGCAATTCTAAACAAAGTGGCAGTAATCAAATCACTACAAAATCAGTCTCATTAAAATCTCCTTGAATAATTCTCCTGTAATAAGTAACACTTAGTGCCACTAACTATATTGTGGCTCTTTCTGATATTAATTATTGCTTTATTTCCATAGGCTGGGCCTGAGAATAATTGTGTTTTATTCCCCTAACTAAACAGCAACTCACGTGGGTTCATTGTGCATTCTTTGCTGGATCCTCTTAGCAGGTTATTTGGCAAACTCCAGTATCACAGAATGAGGGGATAATGGAGAACTGCATTAGGATCTGTGGAAATAGCAGTGGGTAATGACCACTTGAAGCGCCAGTAAGGGACATGAGGGGCTGAATGGCCTCCTCCTGCACTAAAACACTTCTGTGATATCCGCTCCCAACCGTTACACAGTGGACCTCCCAACAGCGTATCAGAGTAGACACATCAGAAGTGGCAAATATCAGGCTCTGACTGTAATGCTTCCCAGAGTTGAGTTGTGCATTGACACACTATCTAGCCTCATGTGTGGGCAACAGGCATGAAAGTACTTCCAATAATGTTGGATACAAACTAACACCCTAAAATTAGTCTTCAAAGCACTGTATTGAAATTTCTGTAAACTTTATAATATCAAATGAATAAGAAATGCTTGGAGGGATATGAGTCAAGTGCAGACGAGTGGGACTGGTTTCGTTTGGGATTATGATCAGCATGGACTGGTTGGACCAAAGGGTCTGCCTCTGCGCTATATGACTCTATGACTTCAAATGCCCAAAATCATGTACTCAACTGTAACACACTTTGCGCAAAGGTAAAGGCACCAATAAGAATTAGGAGAACGAGTAAAGCTTATTTATCCTTGACCTGCAAAGCCATGTAAGATTGTGGCTAAGCCACATCCTCGACTGTATTTCTCTACTGGCTCCTCAAAACCTCTTGAATTCCAAAAACCTTGAAAATTCATTTCAGCCCGAAACATATTTCATGGTTGTAGTGATTGTAATGAGGTCAGCCAGGTGGACATGATAGATTATGAGTTCCCTGATTGGGCTGGTATTCTGGTCCAATCAGAGAGCTAAGGATGACGGATATAAACAGGAGCGTCAGAGATTCTAAGATAACAAAGTGTGAAGCTGGATGAACACAGCAGGCCAAGCAGCATCTCAGGAGCAAAAAAGCTGACGTTTCGGGCCTAGACTCTTCATCAGAGGTTCTGCTCACTCTGACAGCTGGCTCTGAGGAAGTAGTACTCAAGTCAGGAACTCATGACATGTCACTAAAAGGTGACTGGATGACAGGGATACAGGCCTCAGTGGAGTTACTGTATATGGGAGAGCAGTTGGGAGCTGGGCTGTCGGAAGATGGTGGGCCTTTGCTTAATTTCTCTTCTGGAAGACCTCTGATTAGACAACATTGCTTCTGAACTCACTGGGAGTATGGAGATTTTCCAACAGGTTCAGGAACTGCTACAGAAACTCAGTAGGTCCAACAGCATTTGTGGGGAGAGAAACAGAGTTTTGGTCTCCCATGGCATAATGGATGTTTCCATAACCCCCAAACCAGGAGGCCTGGGTTCAATTCCCACCCCCGCCCATGGTATGTCATATTGTATCTGAACAGCTTGATTGGAAAAATAGTCGAAGGAAAGATCTCATGGGAGAGTCTAGGACCTAATACATGATTTCAGAATAAAGAGGTGCCATTGAAAACTGAGTTGAGGAGGAATTTCTTCTCTCAAAGAGTTAGAATTCTTGGGATCTCCTTGCCACAGAGAGCTGTGGGAGCAGAGTCCTTGTGTATATTTAGGGCTGAGATGAATAGATTCTTGATCAGTCGGGGAATCAAAGGCTGGAGACAAAGGGCAGGATAGTGGACATGAGGCATGTTGCATCAGCTATGATCCTATTGAATGGCAGAACAGGCTCAAGGGGCCAGGCAGCCCACTCCTGTTCCTATTTCTTATGGTCTTTCAATCCTGGCATTTAGAAACTGCTATGATTTTTCTTCAGAACCGTCGTCAGAGCCTATAATTGTGGTCAAGTTCTCAAGTTCTAAAGTTCTACAAACCTGTAACTTAGGGGCTGGAGTATTAGCTACAAAAGGACAGTAAACATCCTGATGGTGGCCAGGAGAAGCCTCTGACATCTGAATATGGCTGTGGGATTCAGTACTGTCCCTCAAAGTCTTCTGCAGGAGGTTTGCAATTTGGACTCATTTGAAAATATGGTACCTCTGGCACTGCAGCACCCTATATGCCTGCCCTGGCACTGAATTTTAGGGTTAGCCCTGGAATTCTGAAGACGGTGCCATGCACAGATCCTGATACCAATGGTGTTCAACATCACCTCCCATCCAATTGGAAAGGGAGAATGGACTGTTCAGGCAGCAGGGCCAATCATTTACTGGGGAGAGTAGGGCATTGGCTGAGGTATATGGGAGTTCACAAATATAGATTGCTATGAGAATGTAGGTAGACAGTTCCTCTGAAAAATCCTACAGATGGAAGAGTCCTCTTGAAAACACTCTTAAAAATAACTGGGGCCAGAGTTGTGAAGAGAAGACCTTCCACAGAATCCTCTGGAGCTGCAGATAGGGCCCTCTGATCCAGGAGAATGCATTAGTAGGAGGCCTCGCTCATTGACTCGTTCATTTACTTATTCAGAAATACGTCAAACCTCCTCCAAGACTCACCAACACCGTAACAGAGGTGACATGACCATTTGAATCATAGCGAAGCTGTTACTAAGTCTCACTGAAATATGTATACCTTTTAAGGCAGCTTCTCGCTTTTAAGTATCCTTCCAGCTGCCTGGAGTTCACAGTGCACAGATAATGATTCTCTATAGAATCATACACTTTAGGATGCTCTTAATATGAAACCCATACTTGCAAGGCACAGTTTATAAATGGATCATCAATATAGATTTTAACAGGTCAAAATCCCACAGAAAAACAAATAAAATGCATTCAATTTAAACGATTTATGTGCTTGATTTATTTTGTTAAAGTATCTATCTTGAATCAATCTTCTTGCCTCCTTTCCCACAGATATCTCTCCTTGTATTTTACAAGTGAGGGAGCAGTGAGTAAATGAGTGAGTGATTAAGAGAGCAAATGGTTGAGTGAATGAATGAGAGCAAGTGAGTAAATGAATGAGTGAGTGATTGAGTGAGTGAAAAAGTAAGTGAATCAGTGACTGAGTAAACGAGTGAGATTGTGTGCCTGTGTATGTTTATGTTTGTGCACATAAAAGATTAAGAAATGGATAAAGAATGAAAATTCATACTACTGAGATCTGTTTCAATCCCACAGGGTTGAAATTTAGGAGCCGATGTGTTTATGAAATTAGGTCACCGAATAGCCATGATCTCAGTGAATAGTGGAACCTCAAGGCCAATCTTGCTCCCATGTTCCTCAACTATCTCGGGCATAATTCTGAGAGTCAGATCCACTCTGAGCTCCTTTTGTTGTTGAAAAAAGATGTGTTAATCAACACAACATGAAGTGCTTTAGCTCTGTGAAAGTAAGAGACATAAGCTCCAGCATATGGTTGAGGCTGCAAGGATTCTTGCTCCTGTGCAGTGAGAGGTTTGCTGAAAACATTCAACTGCTGTCATGGAATCTGTTAGCTTCAACCAACAAACCACATCACCCACATGGAGTGCTGTTCCCTTTAAACAAAGAAAAGAAAATACATTCACCATAAAATGCTCCATCGGCGAAGGTCTCATTATACTTGAGGGTGAAACAAGCAATAGTCTGTTAAAAAGAAAGATGAATTTTGTCTGTTCAAGTGTTTTAGTTCATTCTAATCCTCAATATTTTCATAGTGAGCTTTCCTGTTTGGAAGGTTTGAGCTCCATTGAGTAGCTGAATGTCAGTTTGTCAGAAGTCCAATTGGTATATGCTGCAATTCTGATGTGCCATATGGTACTGGGACTTGCCAGAGACCTGCTATTTCTACACTAAAGAGGAGGAAAGGCACCTTGTTACCTTTACATTGCACTGTTATATTATTCCAGATCAACCTCTCCCTTATTCTAACCTCCTTAAACTTTAGATCACCCAAAACTCTGCTGCCCACTTCTTTATTCACATCAAGCACTGTTCCCCTGTTATTCCTAGGCTGGTCAAGCAATGTATCAATATTAAAATTCTTAAACTTGCTCTCATCTCCCTCCATGGCCTCAGTCTTCCCTTACTCTGCAACCTCCCACAGTTGTATTGTCCTCCTGCATATTGTGCCTGAGCTGCTCTCATTCTGGTGCTCTTGTACATTCCTGATTTTAATTCATCCACCTACATCGATTGTCCCTTGGCCGTTGAAGCTGCAGATCCTGGGATTCCTAACTAAACGCCCATGTCCTGCTCCACACTTCTACGACACTCTTTAGAAAGGCACCTAATGAGGTCTCATCTTTGCTTTGGTGAAACACCTTGCGATATTTGAATATTTCATAACGTTAAAAAAGAAAGTTATAAGAAACTTTAAAGTGCTGGAGAAACTCAGCAGGGCTGGCAGCATCCGTGGAGAGTGAAATTGAGTTAGTGTTTTGAGTCCAATGTGACTTCTTTAGTAATTAACTTTGTGTTGTTACGTCTTGGCAGAAAAAAGAGACCGGAGAGCAGAAGTTTGTAGGTGATAAAGGAGGTGTTATTTTGCTCTGCAAAGGAGCTAAGATACATCAGTAGAGAAAAGATACTGATCAGCTCTGTTCTAGTGGATTGGGCTTGGTAGGACTGGCTATCCTCAATGGCTAATGAGGCACTGGCTATTCACAAAATTCCAAAAAAAACAGCATGGAAGTGAAACACTGGGAGTGTAAAGTAAGTGGAGCTGTCACCATCTATTACCAATAGATTGCCATAAAGGAGATTGGTTCCATGAACAGAAGCTGGAGAAATCAGCAGGAGATTTATCTTTGAAACCTCAGTACCCCTTGTTTACTAATCCTTCCCTATATTGACTGTAATCATAATTAATTGCATGCCCTTATTGTTTTATCACCCAAATAAACTGATAATCATTGCAAAACTAAGGAGTGGTCATGTAAGTGACTTTAGGAAAACCAGGAACAATGGTAGCAGTAGTAGCAGACTGCAGCCTCTCTCCCTGTTTATTCCAGTTCCCTCTCCCCATCCCCCTCTCTGATGAAGGGTCTAGGCCCAAAACGTCAGCTTTTGTGCTCCTGAGATGCTGCTTGGCCTGCTGTGTTCATCCAGCTCTACACTTTGTTATCTCGGATTCTCCAGCATCTGTAGTTCCCATTATCACAGCTATACACCAGGCTGTTTGCTGATCCTGATTGGAGCTGACGCTCGCAGTTATTAAGACCCACACAGCAGCCAGTAACGGTGAGGCTCAGTGCTGTCTTTTCCCTGTCATTTTTATTTTTAGAACGGAAAAGTATCTTGTGCCAATCTTGTGAGTCTATCCTGCTGATGTGGCCATTCAACATAACACTGTAAAGTATTGTGATGGAACAGCCGAATTATGGGCACATGTAATTGTCATTGTAATGCAGGTCAGCGTAACTGTTCAGATGCTGTGATGCCAGCAGCACAGGTTTGATTCCTGCACTGACTCACTCTGAATGTCTCACCCTCCCAATGCCTGATGCGAGGGGACCCTCAGGTTGTACCACCACCAGTCATCTCTCTCGAGTCAGGAAAGCTGTCCTATGGAACTATGGCACCTTTACCATTTGCCTAGTGTGGAAATAGAAATGGACTCACAGATCCTGAATCTTCACTCTTGGGGTTCTTCATCATTTGCTTTTCATTATCACTCCAATATTGGACAAGTGTCCCAGAGAGCAGTGTGTCAAAATCTTAAACTCTGGAATTCCCTAATCATCTCTCCCTCTCTCCTCTTACGTTTAAGATGCTCCTTAAAATCAATCTCTTTGACTAAGCAGAGATAGTAGGAGCTGCAGGTGCTGGAGACTCTGAGATAACCAGGTGTGGAGCTGGATGAACACAGCAGGCCAAGCAGCATCAGAGGAGCAAGAAAGCTGATGTCTCGGGTCAAGACCCTTCTTCAGAAGGTAGAAGGGTCTCGACCCGAAACGCCAACCTTCCTGCTCCTCTGATGCTGCTTGGCCTGCTGTGTTCATCCAGCTCTGCACCTTGTAATCTTTGACTAAGTTTTTGGTCCCCTGTCTTACATCTATTTCCCTTTGTGGCTCAGTGTCAGGTTTTGTTTGATGATGGCCCTGTCAAGCGCCTTGGGATATTTTACTACATCAGAGGTGCTATGTAAACACAAGTTGCTTCCATCCCAAGTAGCACATAAGGTCCCATAATAACCTTAACAGCATCCATAGCAACAGTGTAGTTCTCACCACATTCTGTAGTCGCATGGATTAAATTGCTTAGATTTGTAGATTGATTTTCATTTGTTAAAAATAATGTCTAACTGGCTTGAATAGAAGGGAACCAGTTTACTACCTCCCTTCTTGAGGAGCTAGAATAATTAATAGGTACCAATGAGGCTTCGTTCAACTCTATATTAGTTCACCATAAATTTTGCTGTGGGAGGAACAAATGGGAATGGACAATACTTTAAAAGACCTTCTATCTATCCTCTCTCAGCTCAATAAGAAGGTTGCATAAAATTATTTCAAAAGTACTTCGCTGGATGTAAAGTGTTTTGGGACGTTCAATATTATACAAGACTACAAATAAATTCAAATCTTTCTTTTACTGCATAAGGGGTCCCTTTATTTTAACTGTAGCTGGATACAGTAAAGATTCAAATGGTGAAGCTCATCGCAAAGTGTAAGAATGAGAGCTTTGCTTTATCCAGAATTAGCAACACTTTAAGCAATTAGCTTGCAGTCTACAAAGTGACCTTCTTTTCCTAGTGCAGGCCAAACCTGAAATAGGAATAGATGTCAATCTGTGAATGAATGTGATTGTCCCAGTGACTTCGAAACAGCCTAATTAAGGAAGGACATATGAATTAGGAGCAAAAGTAGGCCATTCAGCCCCTCGAGTCCACTCTGTAATTCAGTAAGAGCATGGCTGACTGATTGTAACCTCAATTTTCATCTATCGCTGATAACTCATTTGTGGTGTGGTTTTAACTGCAGGTTTGGATTCAAGACAGACTGATGGAGGAGAAGGCAGGTCAAGAATTGACTTTGTGATCAGAATTCTTTAGAACTCTGTTTATAGAGTGAAACAGCAATCTGAAATATAACAGTCTCTCATCACACTGCTGCACCTATTAAAAGGCTATTCTCTACGTGTGTTTCTCTCTAGCTATCTCACCCACATCCTAATTACTGTGCTATTTATACCCAATGGGTAGCAGCTCTCGGACATCAGTGGGTAGCCCTGCTGCCCCACAGCGCCAGGAGCCCAGGTTCGATTCCACCCTCGGGTAACTGTCTACGTGGAGTTTGCACATTCTTCCCGTGTCTGCAAGGATTTCCTCCAGGTGCTCAGGGTTTCCTTCCACAGTTCAAAGATGCGCAGGCTAGGTGGATTGGTAGGGGGTGGGTCTGGGTGGGATACTCTTCGCAGGATAGGTGTGGACTTGATGGGCCAAATAGGATTCCATGAGTCTATGACTGTGAGGTTGATCTAGGGTCATCAAGATTTACCACAACAGTAGCCATTAATTCCCTTATTAGTTAAGAACCCTTTGCCTTAAAAGTATGGAATGATCCTGCGTCTTCTACGCTTTGAGGAATGCAACTTCAAAGAACATGAACCTCTAAGTGAAAGAAATTCTCTTTATTTTCATTTCAAAAGCATGCCCTCTCACTTTAAGCTGCCTTGATTCCTACAGAGATATTAAAGTGAAGCAAATTGGCAACCATAATCCATTCCAAAGATGTGCTAGCTATGTTGGCTGGCCATGCTAAATGGCCCATTGTGTCCAGGGATGTGTACGTTATGGTGCATTAGCCTTGGGAAATGCAGAGTTATGGTATAGGGCAGGAGGATGGGTTTGGGTGGGATACTCTTCGGAGGGTCAGTATGGGCTTGGTGGATCGAATGGCCTGTTTCTGTACAGTATGAATTTTGAGACACAAGGACGAAGGCCAAATACAGAACTTTTTAAAGTTTTGGCAAAGATCTATAGCTCAAGTTGTGGGTGAGGTTGTTGACTTGCTCGCTGAGCTGGCTCGTTCTCGTTCGAACATTTCGTCACCATGCTAGGTGACATCATCAGTAAAGCATCCGATGAAGCGAAGTTATTCTACTCTGCTTGGAATTTTTACTGTCTGGTCCGTTACGGTGCGTAGTTTCTGGGAGGAAACTAACTATCAGAACACACAAACATCAACTAGTAGCAAAACAGCACGAAGAACTCTCCTTACATCAGTGCACTCGACAATGAAGGCCATCAATTTAACTAGGTCAAGGTAACCATAGTATCCCAAGCGAAACAAAGGGAATTCCTAGAGGTATGGTTCTCCACCTGCAATGCAACCAGCAGACATATAGAATTGGACCCCATGTACAAACAGGACAAAACTGGAAATGATACTACTCGCCATAACAGTATAAATTCCAAGCAGAGTAGAATAACATCGCTTCATCGGAGGCTGCACTGATGATGTCACGTAGCGTGGTGACGCAATTTCTGAACAAGAACAAACCAGCTTGGTGATCAAGTCAACAGCCTCGCAGAACTTTTTACAGATATCTGCTTGTTGCTCATTTCTTTAGTCTGCCCAATAAAATTGCCAATTTGAAATATAAATACGTTGAAAAAGATACAAAATCAGGAATTGCTGGAAATGTTCTGAGGAAGGGTCACTGGATCCAAAATGTTAGCTCTGTTTTCTCTCCACTGATGCTGCCAGACCTGAGGAGCTTCTCCAGCAATTTTTTTTTTGCTTCGGATTTCTGGCATCTGCAGTTCTTTCGGTTTTTACATCAAAAAAGATGTTCCCTCTTTTGATATTTTACAGGACAACCTCAAGGAGCAAAGAGCAGAAAACAAATGGTGGCAGAAGCATTTAAAATGTCAGATGGCAATGCTGAGAGAAAATAAGTCAACTTTTCTTACAATTAATAGAATCCTCATTACGATTGCCTGTGTATTATGTTAGATATCATCTAGGGTGCCTTGGATATATTTGTTACCACCAATATCTTCTTATTGGTATAAACCTGTGTAACCAATACCTAGAACATAGAACATAGACCATAGAACAGTACAGTACAGAACAGGCCCTTCAGCCCACAATATTGTGCTGACCATTGATCCTCATGTATGCACCCTCAAATTTCTGTGACCATATGCATGTCCAGCAGTCTCTTAAATGACCCCAATGACCTTGCTTCCACAACTGCTGCTGGCAACACATTCCATGCTCTCACAACTCTCTGTGTAAAGAACCTGCCTCTGACATCCCCTCTATACTTTCCACCAACCAGCTTAAAACTATGACCCCTCGTGCTAGCCATTTTTGCCCTGGGAAATAGTCTCTGGCTATCAAATCTATCTATGCCTCTCATTATCTTGTATACCTCAATTCGGCCCCCTCTCTTCCTCCTTTTCTCCAATGAAAAGAGACCGAGCTCAGTCAACCTCTCTTCATAAGATGAGCCCTCCAGTCCAGGCAGCATCCTGGTAAACCTCCTCTGAACCCTCTCCAAAGCATCCACATCTTTCCTATAATAGGGCGACCAGAACTGGACGCAGTATTCCAAGTGCGGTCTAACCAAAGTTTTATAGAGCTGCAACAAGATCTCACGACTCTTAAACTCAATCCCCCTGTTTTGAAAGCCAAAACACCATATGCTTTCTTAACAACCCTGTCCACTTGGGTGGCCATTTAAAGGGATCTATGCATCTGCACACCAAGATCCCTCTGTTCCTCCACACTGCCAAGAATCCTATCCTTAATCCTGTACTCAGCTTTCAAATTCGACCTTCCAAACTGCATCACCTCGCATTTATCCAGGTTGAACTCTATCTGCCACCTCTCAGCCCATCTCTGCATCCTTACTCCGTGTCTTAGGTTGAAGAAAGGGACAATCTTGATGAACTATGATAGTACGTACTGCTTAACTGCTAGTTGCATTACATCTGAGATACACAGTGATCTATTGTGAGATGTCAGCTCAATTTAAGAGCAAGTTCACATTACTATTACTCAAACATTCTGCTGCATACAATAGACTTTTATCTTCTGAGGAGTGGCGTTTGTTTCAGTTAACTTTTAACTACAAATTGCCTTTTACAACGTAGCGTACAGAATCAGAAGATACTACGAGATCAACAGCATTTAAAAAGGAACTCAAAACATTTGCCGTGACACCTCCACCCTCACGTCCATCCTAGACCCCAAGAAAACCTTCCGCATTAAACAGGTGTTCACTTGCACATCTGCTAATGTGGTATACTGTATCCGCTGTTCCTGATGCAGCATCCTCTACATCGGGGAAGCCAAGCGGAGGCTCGGAGACCGCTTTGTGGAGCACCTACACTTGGCTCACGACAAACGACAATGCCTCCCAGTCATGAACCACTTCAACTCCTCCCTCCCACTCCTTGGACGACATGTCTATCCTGGGCCTCCTCCAGTGTCACAGTGATGCCACCTGAAGGTTGCAAGAACAGCACCTCTTATTCCACTTGGGAACCCTGCAGCCCAATGGTCTCAAAGTGGACTTCACAAGCTTCAAATCTCTCCTCCCCTGACCTCATCCCAAAACCAGCCCAGCTCACCCCTGCCTCCCTAACCTGTCTGTCCTTTTTCCCACCTATCCACTCCTCCCACCTCACTGACCAAACCCCACCCCCACTTCCTACCTACTAGCCTCATCCCTGCCTCCTTGATCTGCCCATCTTCCCTCCCAACTACCTGCCCCTCTCTCCTCACTGACCAACCCCCAGCCCAACTCCTACCTACACTCATCTTTACTGGCTCCATCCCCATCTCCTTGACCTTTCCATCTTCTCTCCACCTATCTGGTCCTCCATCCACCTTCCATCATCGCGTCCCCCTCTCTCTATTTATTCCAGAACCCCCTTCCCCTCCCCCATTTAAGAAGAAGGGTCCCAACCCGAAACGTCAACCTTCCTGCTCCTGGCTGCTGTGTTCATCCAGCTCTACACCTTGTTACCAACACAGAGATTGTTTGCCGTGGAATGTATAGGCACAAAGCCAGGAATACAAATGGAACACTCTTCTTTGGAGAGAGGGAAATGGTTAAAAGGCAGAAGTGAGATGTGCACGAAGCAAGCTGAGAAGTAATATGACATACCAAAGAAATAAAGCATGTGTTGAGGGTTACCCTGAACAAATCTGGGGCAATGTATTTGGGGAGGACAAATTACAAGAAATTGGGAGGATTTGGAGAGGGTCGAGGACGTGAGGAACCTTGAAGTGCGGGTCCACAAGAAGGGCAAAAGCGGAAACCAGGGAATTACAAAACAGTAAGTCTAATGTCTGTTGTGGGAAAATTGTTGGGAGTCTATGATGAATGGTGAGGTAACAGAACATCTTGAAAATTTGAACAAATCAGGGAGAAGCAAGCATTGACATGTAGGTCGTGTCTGACGAACCCCACTGAATCTTTTTGAAGAAGTGGCAAAGGTAGTGGGCAGGGAATTGTCAATGAATATTGTTTAGATGGACTTCCGGAGACACTTTCCAAAGCCCCACAAAAGAGATTTAATAAAGGAAGAAGCCACAGAACTGAGGGAAAAATTACTGAAGTTTGGTTGCATGGCAGACAACAGAAAGTAGGGAAGTAAATAAGCTCTCAAATTGGCAGTGGTGTCTTACATGAATCTATGTTAGGGCCTCAATTATTCACATTATTTGTTAATGATCTGGTTAATGACATAGAAAGTCATAAATACAAATTTGCTGATGACACAAAGGTATTGCAGACAGCGCAGATGATAACATAAAATTACAAAGGGGCAGTGATAGAATGAGTGGCCAGGCCTGATGAAGTTCAATGTAAACAAGTCTGTGGCTCTCCATTTTGGACCAATAATGGATAGATTGGGGTACGTTTTAGATGGTATGAAGTTAAATACAGTGGATGTCCAAAGAGACTTTGTGTTCAAGTACATAGATCTTTTAAATGTCATCAAAAGGTGCAGAAAATAACCCAGGAAGCTAATGGAATGCTGCCCTTTACATCTGGACCATAAAGATGCAGCAGTTATACTAAAACTACAAAAGACTGCGGGTAGACCCCACTTGGAGTTCCGTCAGCTGATCTGAGCACAGCACCTTGGGGAGGATAGATTGGCCTCTGATGAAGGGTCTAGGCCCGAAACGTCAGCTTTTGTGCTCCTGAGATGCTGCTCGGCCTGCTGTGTTCATCCAGCTTCACTCTTTGTTGTACTATATTTCTTATTCACTGCTTTATATGGAAAATACTGTCATGTTTAACTTTTAACTTGCTTCTTTAATTTTCTATTTTTCACGTAAGATTTTGTATCTAAGACGACACCGTGAATGCCAGCATTGTAGAGTTTTCACTGTATTCCTGTACTTGAGTATGTGATTATAAAATTTAGTTCTAATTCTGATTCTGTTGATTGGCGAAGGAGCCCTAAATGGGCTGAGTGGCCTACTCCAGCTCATGTTTTCAATGTTTCTATGTTTTCGGAATTTAAACTTACAAGGGAAATATTGGCTAAGAAGGTGTTACTGAACACATTTCAGAACCATAAACACTATTCACATAGACTAGTTTGGTGTTTCCTTGAGTAAGGAAGATTAGAGGCCACTCTAAATAAAGTGTTTATTTCGAGATGATTAAAGGATTTAATTGGGCAGATCAAGATAGACTTTTCTGTCTTCTGGGAGAGTCCAAAACAAGGCAGCAATAACGGAAAATTAGAAATGACATGACACCAGGTCATAGTCCAACAGGTTTGTTTGAAATCACAAGCTTTTGGAGCACAGTCCCTTCAATTAAACACTATAACCTGTTGTCATGTGATTTTTTTACTTTATCCAGCCCAGTCCAACACCAGCACCTCCACATCATCTGAGAATTAGGCTTCTCAGGTACACACTTTCTCCAGAGAAAGGAGACTAGTCATTTGGAAATCTCTACTGCAAAATGCTGCTGAGCACAAGGTCAGTTCAAAAATGCTCAAACTGAGATTGATAGATTTTTGATATTTCAAACATATTGATGCTTGTCGAAGCAAGGCAGGTGAACAGAGTGGGAGGCACAGGTACAAAGGGCTGAATGGCTTCATCTTGTTTCTAACCAAATCCAAATATGTGTTCTTTTAAAAATGAAATCAAACAGTTGGTCATTTGTAATTGCTAAAAGGAGCAACAAATCTTTAAGCATCTCTACTAATATTGTTGTTGCTGTTCACTAATTAAGTCATTCCTGAGAGTCCTTCAGGAGACCGTATTTTGTGGTTTCTCATTAACTCCAAACACTGACTAATGTATTACAGTCGGTGTGCCTGTTACAGATCGTCATCTGGCTTCATTTACCACTCCTTGTTTCAAAACATAGCAGTGCCACAGTTGCTCACTTCTGCAGACAGGATTTTTCCTCTTTGGCAGCGAGGCATGTGAGGGGTAAATTTAATCAGCTGCAAAAGGTGCGATGCAGCAACTGCATACTTCTGTCTTAGAACGTACAACATTCTAAAAGTCCGAGATGCTGAGCCCAGCGTGGCCTTATCTACATCCTCGGAATTTCTGTAACAATGCACTTCAGGGCTTTGAGTCATGGGGAAGTCTATGCTCTAATTAATTTAATTGATATGCTTAAATTAGACTCCATTAGCATAATTTGTCAATCTGTTATCCTTAATTATCACAATGTGAATTTCCAAATTTCTTGAACCAGGGTTTTAACTTCCCATCTGTGCTTTGTTATGTTTGATAAGGCTGAAATCTCGCACTTTTTAAGCCAAAATGAACATTTGAAAAGTGCATCATCACTGAGAGACAAAGACAAAACCCATTTTGTCATGATTCCCATGAGGGAACAATAAATAAAACTAAACAGATTTGCTAAGACACCCCAAATGAAGAGATTACTAGCAGTATTACTCCTTTTATTGCCTTTATTGAAACAAGAATCAGAACCAAAGCAAATCAAACATAAATTAACAGGCAGTTAATACTTCAAAAACAAAAATAGTTGCAGAGCAATAAATGCAAAATACTGAGGATGCTGGAAATATGAAACATACAGTGCTGGAGAAACTCAACACATCTGGCAGTTTCAGTAGAAAGAGAGACAGAGGTTATGTTTAAGTGTGACTCCTCTTCTGAAGAGCCTTAGATTCCAGGAAAGCCTGCACAAATGTAACAATATGTAGCCACGATGTTCCACAATTTACAGCTCTTTATTCACAAGGGGTAGATCCAGAGTTCTCAATGGTTTTTCCGCCTCAATTATCATCAGGGAAGAGATAACAAGGTGTATAGCTGGATGAACACAGCAGGCTAAGCAGCATCTTAGGAGCGGGAAGGCTGACGTTTCGGGCCTGGATCCTTCAGGGAAGCATTTATTTATAAATTCTTACTTGCTTATGTCACTGCAATTGTGATATTATCTTAGATCTGGTTTTTAGCGAGTTTACACATTGTCTCCCAGAGATCCTGTCTTATTTCCTGCCAAACAGAAACAGTGGCTTCTTTCTTAGAGAACGCTTCTTTCTTTCTGGCCAAGTACTTTAGGATGTTTCTTTTTTTTATCTCTATCTCCTTTCTCTTTCAACCTGTATCAGTGTACTGACCCCTTCTGGCCTCCACTCTCCTTTGACTAGAAACTCTCATTTGTGATGGGCCACACACTTACTGCATTTTAATTTCCTTCCTGTCTGTACTGCTTCCAGGTCAGGGTTGTCACATCACATGGACCACAATTAATTCACTGTATAAACTCCTAAAAGTAATTTTCAAACATTCTTACAAAAATGCAGATTGCAACTGTGCCTTAAAGAAATTACAAATGTTCCTCATTGCCTTGTTTCTGAAAGATTATGAGACTTGCCATTCCCCCACTCTGGAAATACAAAGGTTTTACAGCAGGAATTTTTTTTTACAGGAATGTTCACAACACAGCAAGTCCTTAACGCTTTAATTACTTCTCTACCAAGATTATTACATATTAAACAGGAAACAATAATGATACACGGTATTTTCAAAACCAGCTCCATTATAAACATCCAAGTTGAAATACAATGTGTCTATAATGGAGCTGGTTTTGAAAATACCTTGTATCATTATTGTTTCCTGTCTAATATGTAATATTGACACCTGAACAAGGAGTGAGACTCTGAAAGCTTGCATCTTCAAATAAACCTGTTGCACTATGGCCTGGTGTCATGTGATTTCTGACCTTGTCCGCCCCAGTCCAACACCGGCACCTCCGCGTAATGTAGCAATCAAGATAGCCAATTTGCAGACAGTAAACGCCCACAAATAGCAATGAGTTTATATGCAGGCAATGCGTTTTTTGAGGTTCTATTTGAGAGAAAGCAATTGGCTATGACACAAACGAATCAGAAAGCAGGGAAAGAGGATGAAAAGAACTGATGACTGTTGTTCAGCTCTGCAGCCTGTTACACCTTACAAGTCCAAACCTTAGGGAGAAAAAGCTGGCAAAGTTCCAAAACAAAATTGATTGCAGCTTATCTGGATTCCATTTTGTTCCTAATTCTCTCGTGAGATGCGAATTCCACTGTTAAGATCAGAATTTGCTGCCTACTTCAAATTGCCCTTGAACTGAGTGGCTTCCTTGGCCATTTTGCATTTATGAGTCAACCGTCTGGAGTCACATGTAGTGCAAACCAGGTAGGGATGACAGAGTTCCTTCCCTAAAGGGCAAATGGATGGGCTTGTTTGATTGCTATCACTGAAGCTGTCTTTCACTTCCTGATTTACGAATTGAAATTCAGTTGAGATCGGATGGGACCCCACTGCCTTGATGTCATATCATTTAATACCTTTGTCTAACTACAACCTGTTGATCTCAGTTTTGAAATATTCACTTAAACTGGCAACCTCAACAAGTAAATGCTTGAGAGACTTGAGAAGGAACTAGCCTAGTCAAAAAAGATTACAATTATTCAATTTCCAAAACATATACCCATTTATTGACATGTTACATCAAACGGTATTCAAATTATTGATGTATTAAAATCAAATAAAGCAATGTGGAATATATTAGAAGTGATCACATTTATTTTCCCAATGAATGCTATTGTGTATATTTAAGGTATTCATTGGAAAAATATGAATACATAGCATCTTATCCCTTTTTTCATCCTGACCTGTCGGTATTCATTTGTTGGTCTTCATCATGCATTTACCTAATAGCATCTCAGCTGTTTTAATTGAATCAGCTTCTACAGCACCTGTCATAATGAATGACTTTTTAATTACACCTCACAGCTACATAATCTTTCCAGTTGCCCATTCTGAGGTTGTGGGGTCAAGTCTTAGAAGCGCAACTTTAGATAACATTTCACTGCTTTTTGAAGAAGATGTGAATTGGTTTGTGTGTTTTTTTTCTATTCATTCACAGATTATAGGTATCACTGGCTAGGCCAGCATTTACTGTTCATCCCTAGTTGCCCTTAAGGTGGAGGTGAGCTGCCTTGTTGAATCACCGCAGTCCATGTGCTGTAGTTAGATCCACAATGCCCTTAGAGAGGGATTTCGAGGATATTGACCCAGTGACAGTGAAGGAACAGTGATATATTTCCAAGTCAGGATGGTGAGTGACTAGAAGTTGGTGGTGCTCCCATGTATCTGCTACCCTTGTCCTTCTAGCTGGTGGCGATCATGGGTTTAGAAGTTGCTATCGTAGCAGCAGTGGTGGGATGTTGCAGTATATCTTTTAGATAGTATAATGGTACAATGCTGGTACAATGTGTCTTTGGAGGAGGGAATGACTGTTGAAGGTCCTAGATGGGGTGTCAATATTGTGGGCAGATTTGTGCTGGATGTTGTTGAGCTTCTTGAGTGTTACTGGAGTTGCACTCATCCAGGCAAGTGGGGTGTACTACATCACATTCCTGACTTGTACTTTGTAAATGGTGGCTAGGCTCTGGGGAGTCAGGAAGTGAGATACTTGCTGCAAGATTCTTGGTCTCTGACCTGCTCTCGTAGCTGTTGTAATTGTATGGCTTGTGCAATGCAGCTTCTGGTCAGTAATAGACCCCAGAATGTTGATAGTGGAGGATTCAGTGATGGCAATGCCATTGCATGTCTAAGGGAGATAATTGCATTCTCTCATCACTGGCTAGCACTCATGTGCTGTGATATTTCAGCTTGGTCACCATACATAGACGGTAACAGAATTCCCTTCAGTGCCCTCAAAAAGGCCATCCATGCCGAAATGGAGTTGGGAAACAGGGAGAAGAATTTTTCAAACTAAACTCAATAGATTTTCATTTAGACAGAAAAGTCTCCTCCTCTTCTACATTGGTGATATTTGAAGGAAAGAATAAAGCAGATATTTCTCAACATCTTTTTTATTTAAAAAATGCAGAATAATTGCTCATTACTCTGACCTTTGTCATTCTATTTTGGGATAGAAATTTTCTCTATGCTCACAGAAATTGCTAGAAAAGCTCAGCAGGTCTGGCAGTATCTGTGGAGAGAAATCGCAGTTAACGTTTCAGGTCAAGTGAGTTCTGAGGAAGCACCACTCGATTTGAAAGATTACCTGTGACTTCTCTCCACTGATGCGGCCAGAACCTGCTGAGCTTTTCCAGCCATTTCTGTTTTTTGTAGGCCTGGCAGCACCTGTGAAGGAGAAAACAGAGTTAACATTTCGGGTCCGGTGACCCTTCTTTGTTCTGAGGAAGGGTCACCGGACCCAAAACGTTAACTCTGTTTTCTCCTTCACAGATGCTGCCAGACCTGTGAGGCTTTCCAGCAACTTTGTTTTTGTTCCTGATTTACAGCATCCACAGTTCTTTCGGTTTTTTTCCAATGCTGTTCTTCATGTGTCTGTATGGCTTTCCACCCACAGCAGGTTAGGGTGGATAGGCTATGCAAAGTTGTCCATAATGTCTAGGGATGTGCAGCTTAGGTGGATTAATCATAGGAAATGCAGGGCTACAGGGATAGGGTAGGGGGTGTGATGGAATACTCTTTGGAGGGTTGATATGGACTGGATTGACAAAATGGCCTGCTCCCACACTGTAGGGATTCTATGATTCTAATCTGACTGACATGTCTTAAAGTAGGTTTGGCTAACCATTGAATTAAACCTTAGGAGATGTATTTAAATTGACATCACGATGGAAAATTTGACCTCAATGAAACATAATGCCAAATTCATTTTAGAAGTACCACTCATGAGCCAGTATGACTGAGGAAGAAGTAAAATTGAGTCACTGCTAATGCTTCCATCATAATTTCAGCTTTTCAAAAAAAAACCCAGTTACTTAGACTTCAACAGCTGTAATCAGCAGAATACATTTCACCATATTTTGGGGACCAGATTGCAAGCACAAATTATAGAATTTATCATCTACAGCTACAATGAACATACATGTACAGCAACCAATTCAGTGCTGCATTGTTCCCAACAATAGCGGACTAAAAAATTATTAAATATTCTCAAAAACCCTTGGTTAATAATTATTATTTTTACATATGTATATTTATCTATTAAAGTCAAAATAAATGACTTTGTGAATCTGGGGAGAGGTTAAAGTATTTCCATTCATTTCGTGGTTTGTACCTCAGTTTGGTCATGGCTACCTTGGCCAAGCAGTCTCCGATAGTTCTACATGACTTTGTAAAAGGATTAAATTACAAGGACATGTTGGAGCAATGAGGCTCGTACACTCATGGGTTTCAAGTGATCTAACTGATGGATTTACGTCAAAGGACTCGTGGTATTTATATTCCACCAGCTGCCCAGGGAGGATTTGAACCCTAGCCCCAGAGGATTGGTCAGGGCCTCTGGATTAATAATCAATTAAAATTACCACTCTGCTGTCATTGCCTACCCCAATAGGGCTTGTTGCACAATGGTAGGTGATCCTTTTGCACAGAAGATCTGGATACAAGTATCATCTGCTCTGGAAGTGTCTCATCCCATACCCGAACAAATTGATTATTTTTTAAAATCCAATTCAATGAAGGAGGAACAGTCCCCTCTGGTGAGTTGAGTGCAGAAAAGGAGGTATAATTTGTGACTATCTTTTGCTACCACACTGGAACAGCAGGTTGGCACTGTAGATGGTATTGGTGCGCACCTTGACCTTGAGATTACCACCTGCTTGCCCATAAATAAATGAATGGTGACAATGACCACTGTATGCCCAGGGAACACTGGCACATTGTTGCAGTTTCCGGCTCTTGTCACCTCTCCATGGCAGTCTGCTTGTTGCCTTGCTTGTGATCTAGCTAGTGGGCCCTGCTCCTGATCCTTCACTGCCTCTCACTGCCCTGTTTTCTTCACCCTGAGGAACAGTAAACAGTAAGAAAGGGGATACTGGGAAAGAGAGAGGGACGCCGCGAGAGTCTGAGAGCAGGGCACCCAAAAGAGACAAGCAAGCAAGCAGGGCAGCCAAGTTCTGGGAGTGGGGCAGTGTCAAAATCCTTATCCAATGTTCTGAATTGAATTGATTCAAAACTTGTGAAATTATACTCTTGTTTAGACTAGGCCTGCGGTTCATCCAGCAGCAATGTTGCGCACACACTGCTAATGTGTGGGTGGTGAGTGCCACTTTCTATTCACAGTGCCAGAAAACACTGCGATCTTAAGATTAGAGCAGGGCCATTCAAGTGTGAAATGAGGAAACACTTCTCCAGACAAAGTGCTTTAGAAAATCTGGAACTTTCTCCCCCAAACAATAGTTGAGTTTGGAGGTCAATAGAAAATTTCAAAATTGAGGTTATATTAAGGATTATTGGATCAAGATTAGTAAATCAGGTACAGATCTGCCATGATCTAACTGAATAGTCTCACAGGGCTGAATGGCCTCCTCCTGTTTGACATTCTCATGCTGAGATGCTGTTTTATCGTGTAGGCTGCATTATAACCTAAGATGAGATACTGTGGATCTCAGGACGATAAACAAATGTATAGTCAGCGAGAGATTCAGTGAATACAATCTCAACAAAGCCCAGAGGAAGAAAAGCTTTCATCAGCAAATTGATTTCCTGATCGAAGTGATGTCTATAAATAAAGTTTCTTCAAGATGTTTCAAACTTCCACACTACTCTACATTATAGTATCAAATTGTGGACTGAATTGCCCACAAATCTTTAGATACCTTGTGATATAATCGTAGAAGTAAAGAATCCCTACAGTGTGGAAGCAAGCCATTCAGTCCATCAAGACCACACCAACCCTCTGAACAGCATACTCCCCTACCTATCCCTGTAAAACATACAACCTAGCCTGAACATCACGGGCAATTTAGCACAACCAATCCACCTAACCTGCGCATCTTTAGATTGTGGGAAGAAACGAAAGCAAACCCACATAAACACAGGGAGAACATGCAAACTGCACACAGTTGCCTGAGGCTGGAATTAAACCCAGGTTCCTGTGAGGCAACGGTGCTAACCACTGTTCCACCATGCTGCCCTTATATGGGAAGATCTGACACCAGATATGACAGTCTCAAGAAGAAGAAGCAAGGAAAGAGAGAAGTAGATAAAAATGTGAGGCTGGATGAACACAGCAGGCCAAGCAGCATCTCAGGAGCACAAAAGCTGACGTTTCGGTCCTAGACCCTTCATCAGAGAGGGGGATGGGGTGAGGGAACTGGAATAAATAGGGAGAGAGGGGGAGGCGGACCAAAGATGGAGAAAAGAAGATAGGTGGAGAGGAGAGTATAGGTGGGGAGGTAGGGCGGGGATAGGTCAGTCCAGGGAAGACGGACAGGTCAAGGAGGTGGGATGAGGTGGTAGGTAGGAAATGGAGTTGCGGCTTGCGGTGGGAGGAAGGGATGGGTGAGAGGAAGAACAGGTTAGGGAAGCAGAGACAGGTTGGACTGGTTTTGGGATGCGGTGGGGGAAGGGGAGATTTGAAGCTTGTGAAGTCCACATTGATTCCGTTGGGCTGCAGGGTTCCCAAGCGGAATATGAGTTGCTGTTCCTACAACCTTCGGGTGGCATCATTGTGGCACTGCAGGAGGCCCATGATGGACATGTCATCTAAAGAATGGGAGGGGGAGTTGAAATGGTTTGCGACTGGGAGGTGCAGTTGTTTATTGCGAACTGAGCGGAGGTGTTCGCAAAGCAGTCCCCAAGCCTCCGCTTTGTTTCCCCAATGTAGCGGAAGCCACACCGGGTACAATGGATACAGTATACCACATTGGAGGATGTGCAGGTGAACTGCTGCTTGATATGGAAAGTCATCTTGGGGCCTGGGATAGGGGTGACGGAGGGGTTGTGGGGGCAAGTGCGGTTGCAGGGGAAGGTGCCGGGTGTGGTGGGGTTGGAGGGCAGTGTGGTGCGAACAAGGGAGTCACGGAGAGAGTGGTCTCTCCGGAAGGCAGACAAGGGTGGGGATGGAAAAATGTCTTGGGTGGTGGGGTCGGATTGTAGATGGCGGAAGTGTCGGAGGATGATGCGTTGTATCCGGAGGCTGGTGGGGTGGTGTGTGAGAACGAGGGGGATCCTCTTTGGGCGGTTATGGCGGGGGCGGGGTGTGAGGGATGTGTTGCGGGAAATGCGGGAGACGCGGTCAAGGGCGTTCTCAACCACTGTGGGGGTAAAGTTGCGGTCCTTGAAGAACTTGGACATCTGGGATGTGCGGGAGTGGAATGCTTCATCCTGGGAGCAGATGCGGCGGAGGCAGAGGAATTGGGAATAGGGGATGGAATTTTTGCAGGAGGGTGGGTGGGAGGAGGTGTATTCTAGGTAGCTGTGGGAGTCGGTGGGCTAGAAATGGACATCAGTTACAAGCTGGTTGCCTGAGATGGAGACTGAGAAGTCCAGGAAGGTGAGGGATGTGTTGGAGATGGCCCAGGTGAACTTGAGGTTTTGGTGGAAGGTGTTGGTGAAGTAGATGAACTGTTCGAGCTCCTCTGGGAAGCAAGAGGCGGCGCCGATACAGCCATCAATGTAACAGTGGAAGAGGTGGAGTTTGGGGCCTGTGTAGGTGTGGAAGAGGGACTGTTCCACGTAATCTACAAAGAGGCAGGCATAGCTGGGGCCCATACGGGTGCCCATGGCTACCCCCTTTGTCTGTAGGAAGTGGGAGGAATCGAAAGAGAAGTTGTTGAGGGTGAGGACGAGCTCGGCTAGGCGGATGAGGGTGTCGGTGGAGGGGGACTGGTCAGGCCTGCAGGGCAGGAAGAAGTGGAGGGCCTTGAGGCCATCTGCATGCAGGTGTATAGTGACTGGACGTCCATGGTGAAAATGAGGTGTTGGTGGCCAGGGAATTGGAAGTTCTGGAGGAGGTGGAGGGCGTGGGTGGTGTCACGGATGTATGTAGGGAGTTCCTGGACCAAAGGGGAGAAAATGGAGTCCAGATAGGTGGAGGTGGGTTCGGTGGGGCAGGAACAGGTGGAGACAATGGGTCGGCCAGGGCAGGCAGGTTTGTGGATTTTGGGAAGGAGATAGAACCGGGCCGTGCGGGGTTGGGGAATAATAAGGTTGGAGGCTGTGGGTGGGAGGTCCCCTAAGGTGATGAGGTCATGAATGGTGTTGGAGATGAATGTATTTCTCCAGCTCCTTCATGACTTCAAACCTTCCCAAAGTGTTTCATGGGCAATGGAATGCCTTTGAACATAGAACATAGAACATAGAACGGTACAGTCAAGCCAGACACTGTTCAAGGGCAGAAAACAGAGCAGCTAATCTGCACATGGCAAATTCCCCCAAGAACAATTTTGTGAGATTTTCGTGAGGTTAACGGGGGGATAAATGTTATCCAGGATACTGAGTAAACTCTCCTGTCCTTTACACTCGTGCCATGGGATGGTTCACACCCACATGGGTTGGCAGACAGGGCTGCCAATTGGAGAACAGATGATGACAGGTTTGGTGAAGAGGTGGAGAGATGATGAAATCCAGAGATGAGGTAATTGACGGAGCATGCTGTCAATTGGTCATTGGGTTGGGGGGGGATTCGGGGTGGGGGGAGGACAGTGGAGTTGGGGTGCAATTCAAATCAGAGCTGTCCGAGAGATCAGAAATGAAACCACTGAGAGAGCTCAGGGGGCTGTTTCATTGTCCATCTAATGTCACATCATATACAGCCATACCATTTGAACATGAGGCATGAAGAAGTTTCAAATTTGTCAGACTGCGGTCAAGGAAGCAAAGCCTCAGCCTGTTTACTTCACTTTGCAAAATCATCAGAAATACAGCTGAGACTGAAACACATCTGTTTAGACATGAGGGCATCTCATGCCATCTGGCTGGTCATGAAATAAAAATGCCCTCTCCTTTTGGAAACACCAGTAGAGGTTCCTTAGGAGGATCCCCGGTTCAAGTTGAGAGCTCTGGTGACACTGGGAAACTTGCAAGATGAAGACGGGCTTGCTTGTATCTCACCGCTGTGAAAAGAAGCAGGTGCAGCATTTAACTATCGTGGGTAACGCGTTCCTCAATCTGACTTTTGAAATTGAAGCTCAAAGTGTTACCTGACAGTGATCTCCACTGATGCCAGTGAGGGCACAATGCTTGGCACTGCCAACCTTTTATTTCTCAAGCTGTTTCCGCAATCCTAGCAGCACCTCACTGTGAAGCAGGTGTGGAACCAACCTGCGGAAACTGATTTTCTGTCCGAGGGAAATTTAGTCACTACAAACTGCTCTGTATTTTGTCTCTCACAATCAAGAGGCCTTCTGCTATTTCAGAATTGCCTCCTTCATTACAAACACTGCTCAAGCTCAGAACTGAGCTCTGATCTTGGAACTGCTCATCAATAAGACAGTGCCTCCCCAATGCAACAAGCCAATCTGTAGGCATTCTTTGAGACCAGAGATAGTAAGAACTGTAGAAGCTGCAGCCAGGCAGAACAGAACGTGGAGCTGGAGCTTCACCTCGGAACCCTACAGCTCATTGGCCTAAATGTGGATTTTATCAGTTTCAAAATCTCCCCACACCCCCGCCTCATCCCATGACCAACCGTCCCTCACATCCTCACCTCCTTGACCTGACACAACCCGTCTATCTTCTCTTCCACCTATCTGCTCCACCCACCTCACTGACCAATCCCCACCACTCCCTACCTACACTCACCTATCAAAACCCCGCCTACCTTCTCCAGCCCCACCTCTCCTCTCTGTACTTATTTTGGAGATCCCTTCCCCCTTCCTCCATTTCTGAAGAAGGGTCCCGTCCCAAAATGTCAACTTTCCTGCTCCTGTGATGCTGCCTGGCTGCTGTGCTCCTCCAGCTCCACATTGTGTTATCTCTGAGACCAGATTCGTTATATTAGCTCCTGGACGTCAAATAAATTTCCAGCAGGTTACCCTTAATACTTCCCGTAGGAGCACAAACCCTATGAAACTCCTACAGTCGGATCGTTTAGCAATAGTTTATCCATTTGGTCCATCAAGCCTGATCTATCATTCAATATGATTATGGCAGATCGTCGATCTCTATGCCATATTCCTGCTTCCTCCTCATACCCCTTGATGACTCTAACATTTAAACATTTGTCTGTTATTTTCTCAAATATATTCAGAGACTTGGCCTCCACAACCTCCTGGGTTAGATGGGTTCATTACCCCTTTGATCAGTCTTCAATTCTGAGACTATTATAACATGCCATTTTGTGTACAGTTGTTAAAAATTTGTCTTCCTGAATTTTAGCAAAGTTGAAAGTAAAAATTATTTTCTGTGCATTTTCTCCAAATATTGTGAGAGCCCTTTCTCATTTATCCCCTCCTGTTTCTCACGAACAGAAAAAGGGGAGAGAAACAGATTATTCCTGTCAAAAACATGACATTAAAAATACTTATCTCTACCTTCTCTACTGGGCATAGCATTTACTCGCATTAAGTTCCTAAAATCATTGTAATACATTCTAATAGTTGAGATACAAAACGTTATATTTAAACATAATCAGGGTCTCCAATTTATGAATGTCCCACTCACTGACACTTGCATTTAAACATGTAATCCCATGCTGCGTTGTAATTCTGAATACCTGACACATGCACAGGTCCCGTATGTATGAACTGCTGCCTTATGTTGCCTTGCAATTGTGTTCCAACTTGTGAATATACACTCCAGAAAAGGGACACACTTGCAAGTTGGGAACTGCCTGTACTTTCAAAAAGCACCTGCAGAAGAATTCGTAGCTCTGGGTTCTTGAAACCTAATCAATGCCTCAAACTTAAAAATCTTTTTCTTGACCGTTGGACCAAAAGATGTAGGAAATGAAATAAGAAATCCAACCCAGTGAGTCTGTGCTACCATTTAATGGGATTATGGTTGATCTGATAATCCTCAACTCCACTTTCGTGCCTTTTTCCCATAACTCTTGACTCCTTTCCTGAATAAAAATCTGTCTCTCTCAGCCTTGAGTAGATATTTTCTAATCAACCTGTTCAAAGTTATTATTGCCTCTTGAATATATTTTATGCAAATTCTACAAGCCTCTGCTGTGAGGAATTCGACTGATTCCTCATGGGGAGGCAATAGCCTAGTGGTATTATCGCTGAACTGCTAATCCAGAGACCCAGAAAACCCCACTAAGGCAGATGATGGAATTTGAGCTCACTAACAAAAATATGGAATTAAGAGTCAAGTGATAGCAATGAATCCATTGTCAATTGTCAGAAAAACCCATCTGGTTAACTAATGTACCTTAAGAGATAGAAATCTGCTACCCTTATCTGATCTGGCTGACATGTGACTCCAGACCCATAACAATATGGTTGACTCTTAACTGCCCTCTGAACAATTAGAAATGGGCAATAAATACTCGCTCAATCGGTGATACACATGAATGAATGAAAGAAAAGAATCACTACCCTCCTAAAGAAGAAATTGTGCCTCATTTCTGTCTTAAATGTATGACCCATCACTCTGTCTGGTCCTAGACTCTCCCAAAAAGTGAAACAACCTTCCCTGTCAAGTATCCTGAGAATCCTTGTTTCAATAAAGTCACCACTTATTTGTCTAAACTCCAACGATTATCTACGGGAGACTTGCCCAGATGTGCAAAAATGGCTGGGGAGCTTTGTGTCTACTCAGCCACCTCCAGAATGCCGGGCCTCTATTCAAGGCTCATCAATTACTGTGGTTATTGTCTGTTCTCGGGATGATCACCATGTTGACACGGCCACCATTCATTGCCCATCCCAGTTGAAAGTTATGAACTGGGGCACAAAACAACTGAACTTTGAGCTGTACCCATCACCCAAATACTTATGCCCACCAGCCAAGGCCTACCACAAGCTGGATCAGTGGCTAACACAGTTGCCTTACAGCAACAGGGACCCATGTTTGATTCTCCTTTATTCATTCACAGGATGAGGACGTCGCTGGCTAGGCAGCATTTATTGCCCATCCCTAATTGCCCAGAGGGCAGTTAAGAATCAACCATGTTCCTGTGGGTCTGGATTACAAGTAAGCCAGACCAGGTAATGATGGCAGTTTCTTTCCTTAAAGGACATCAGTCAGCTAAATGGGTTTTTCCAACAATAGATTCATGGTCACCATTAGATTCTTAATTCCAGGTATTTATCGAATTCAAATTCCACCATCTGACAAGGCAGGATTTGAACCCAGGTCCCCAGAACATTACCTGGGTCTCTGGATTAACAGTCCAGTGATAATACCACTAGGCCATCGACTGCTTTCAATTCTAGCCTGGGGGCACTGTTTGTGTGGAGTTTGCACGTTGTCCCCATGTCTACGTAAGTTTCCTTCAGGTGCTTCGATTTCCACCAACAGTCCAAAGATGTGCAGACTAAGATGGATTGGCCATGGGAAATGTATGGTTACAGGGATAGGGTAGAGGGAATGGGTCTGGGCAGGATGCTTCCCGGAGGGGCAATATGGACTTGATGGGTTGAATGGCCTGCTTTCACACTGTAGGATTCTAAGGTCATACCCTTACAGACAAATATCAGCTTCTTGTTGGTATTTCTTGTCATTTTGTTCACAAATTGTGTGAGGGATGTGCATCTCTGGAATTCTCTCCCCCAAAAGGCACCAGCTGCAGAGTTTTTAAGTCTTTTCATGCAGAATTGGATAGTTTCTTGACGCCTTAGGGGAAGAAAGATTATCAAAGTATATGCAGGAATGCAGAGTTGAGGCTAAAGTTGATTTTATAGAATGAGAGAGCAGGCTTGAAGGGCTGAGTGGCCTACCCTAGTTCCTTATTTGTATGTTTGTGCATCTTTTCAGCATTAATACAAGAACATTCGCTCAGGAGCTTCAAACATTCCTTTCTTTCCCTTTTACAACTTTTGTCGTTTATTATGATAGCACCTCATTTTCTCCAGATTGCTCCTGTATTCCTAAGGTTATTAATAATCCCCGATTAATAATACATCGTCACAATGGTACCAGAGGAAATCATCCACAGCCGTGATATACGATGCTGCTGAATTGTCAAATTGCAGTGCAGTTGCTCCAAGCACATTATTTCATATCTAGCTACAAAAAGAAATGTGAAACAGCTCCAAAGGACTGATTCTTCCTCATCATGAGTGAGTGTTTCAATGCTTTTTTCCATAAGTAGCCTTTCTTGAGTTATCTATTACATCTCTGAGACAGCCAATCTGTCGATACTGTTTGTGCCTATGCTTTTTACTATTCAAAGCAGATTTTATTTTAGTGATAATGGGAACTGCAGATGCTGGAGAATCCAAGATAATAAAATGTGAGGCTGGATGAACACAGCAGGCCCAGCAGCATCTCAGGAGCACAAAAGCTGACGTTTCGGGCCTAGACCCTTCATCAGAGAGGGGGATGGGGTGAGGGTTCTGGAATAAATAGGGAGAGAGGGGGAGGCGGACCGAAGATGGAGAGAAAAGAAGATAGGTGGGGAGGAGAGTGTAGGTGGGGAGGTAGGGAGGGGATAGGTCAGTCCAGGGAAGACGGACAGGTCAAGGAGGTGGGATGAGGTTAGTAGGTAGGAGATGGAGGTGCGGCTTGGGGTGGGAGGAAGGGATGGGTGAGAGGAAGAACAAGTTAGGGAGGCAGAGACAGGTTGGACTGGTTTTGGGATGCAGTGGGTGGAAGAGAAGAGCTGGGCTGGTTGTGTGGTGCAGTGGGGGGAGGGGACGAACTGGGCTGGTTTTGGGATGCGGTGGGGGAAGGGGAGATTTTGAAGCTGGTGAAGTCCACATTGATGTGAAGTCCACACAATGTGGACTTCACCAGCTTCAAAATCTCCCCTTCCCCCACCGCATCCCAAAACCAGCCCAGTTCGTCCCCTCCCCCCACTGTACCACACAACCAGCCCAGCTCTTCTCCTCTACCCACTGCATCCCAAAACCAGTCCAACCTGTCTCTGCCTCCCTAACTTGTTCTTCCTCTCACCCATCCCTTCCTCCCACCCCAAGCCGCACCTCCATCTCCTACCTACTAACCTCATCCCACCTCCTTGACCTGTCCGTCTTCCCTGAACTGACCTATTCCCTCCCTACCTCCCCACCTATACTCTCCTCCCCACCTATCTTCTTTTCTCTCCATCTTCGGTCCGCGTCCTCCTCTCTCCCTATTTATTCCAGAACCCTCACCCCATCCCCCTCTCTGATGAAGGGTCTAGGCCCGAAACGTCAGCTTTTGTGCTCCTGAGATGCTGCTTGGCCTGCTGTGTTCATCCAGCCTCACATTTTATTATCTCAGATTTTACTTAAGACGTGTTCCATACATTTTTGCAATCGCATCAAATAACTGAACAGGAATATCATGTGGTCGAGCATGCAACAACATCAAGAGAAAGGAACTTTCAGTTGAGATGTTAAACTGAAGGTCCCACTCACCTGTCAGGCAGGTATGACCATTCTGTGGCACATGGCTGCGGGTTCTCTTCAGTGATCTGCCCAATATACACCTCTCAGCCCACATCCCCTAGAAACAGATAATCTGGTCATTATCTCACTGATGTTTGTGGTAGCTTGCTACGCACCTACTGGCTGCCACGTTTCCTGCATTATAACAGTGACCTCACATCGAAGGTTCACTCAATGTAACTCGCTTTGGGATGTGTGACAGGTGAGAAAGGTATTAAATAAATGCAAGCCTTTTGACTCTGTAAGGCTTCTTTAGTCTGTAATCATAGCATCTTTGCACATTAGAGTTATGGAATCTTTTTTTTTGAAGTGGATGAGTGAGATGAGAAGAAAAAGGCTTTGCAGAATATTATAGTATAGGCAAATAAGGACAATTGCAGAATATTTAAGAAGTGAGAATTTTGTAATAATCACACGTCCTCACTGTTTAATTCATCGTTAAGACTAATGTCTGGAATTAACAGTCTAATGATGAACATGAATCTGTTATCAATTGTTGGGAAAACCCATCTGGTTCAGTAAGGTCCTTTAGGGAAGGAGGTCTGCCACCCTCGCCTGGTCTCGCCGACATGTGACTCCAAACCCACAGTAATGTGGTTGACTCTTAACTGCCCTCCGGGCAATTAGGGATGGGCAATAAATGCTGCCTGGCCAGTGACACCCTCTTCTTGTGAATAAATAAAGAAAATGTATATATATCCACCTATATATTTATAGCAACACAGTTATGGAGTTTAAACAAACATTTTACTTAGCATTCACAACATAAAAACACGCCAGTCAGCCCAATTGCTCTGTCCTAGTGTTCACGAACCACACAAGCTTTTCTGATTGAATCTGCTAGCAGCCGAATGTTGCCTGGTGATGATGCTCAAAATTGTTCCATACTAAGTAAATAACTCAGTTCAAGCTTATTAAGTGTACAATTTACTTGTTATAAACACACATACAACTAAGGAGCAGGAAAAGGCCATTCAGCCCCTTGAGCCTGTTCCATCTTTCAATGTGATCATGGCTGAAATGATTGCAACCTCAAATTGATATTCCTGCCAATCCTTGATAACCATTCATCCCCTTGTTTAGCAAGAATCTTTCCATATCTGCCTCAGGAATATCTAAGGACTCTGTTTCCACCGCCTTTTCAGCAAGACGGTTCAACATCCTATGAGGTATGCAATGTAAATTTTCAAGTGACCACAGGTACTGTGAATGGTATTGGGCCCCTAATGGGAGGAAAGCTATCCTGACTTTGGAGGGAATCCAGAGAAGATTCACTCAGGTGATTCCAGGTTCGGATGGATTACTTCTTACCAGCAGAGGTTGAGTAAGTTGGGTTTGTATTTGTTGGAGTTTTGAAGAATGGGAAGGGCTGTTACTGAAACATTTAAGATTAATAGGGGACTTGACAGGTTAGGTGAGGTGTGGTTAGCTTCCCTTTGTGGAAGATTCCAGGGCCAGAGGGCATCATCTCAGAGCAAGTAGGGGCCCACTTCAGTCCGAGGTAAGGAGGGTCTTTGTCCGTGGAATTCTTTACCACAAAGAGCAATGAAGGCTGGATCACTAAGTATACTCATGCTGAGACAGAGAGATTTTTAAACAACGGTTATGAAGAGAAGTCAGAAGAGTAACGTTGAAGAATATTAGATCAGGCAAGACCTCACTAAATAGCAGAACTGATGAGTGGAATGGCCTACTGTGCTGCTACATGCTATGGTATTGTGACCTTAAATGGAAAATCACCAGAAAGAGAGAGATTTGAAGGGAGCGTAAAGCAAATCTTTGAGGATTAAGGAAGGATATAGCATGGGAGACCCTTGACTAAAATGTTGCATCAGAGACCATTGGTTCTGATCAAGGCGCATCCTCTAAGAACTGTTTCCAAATTATTATGTTGACATGACGTTAACATAATTCTACTCCTAACACTGCTGTTCTTCAGCAGGAAAGCAGCCTCGTGCATCCAGCACTATGCCAGAAAGATGCAATTGAAATGGTCACTTTAAAAAAAAGTATTGCTCGGATACTGAACAAAGATTAACCCAACTGTGGAGATATAATCTCTCCAGTAAAGCTCTTCATCCCATACTTCACATCTGACAATGGCAATTATTTCAATTTTCCCAATCAATTGTTTTTCATTAAACATAGGATCCCTACAGTGTGGAAGCAGGCCCTTCAGCCCATCGAGTTAACACCGACCCTCCAAACAGCATCCCATCCAGACCCCTACCTTATCTCCATAAGCCTGCCTTTCCAATGGCAAATCCTTCTGGCTTGCACATCCCTGGACACTGCAGGCAATTTGGCATGGCCAATTCACCGAACCTATACATCTTTGGGCCATGGGAGGAAACCAGAGCACACAGCAGAAACCCAGGCAAATGAGCAAACTCCTTACAGACAGGTGCCCGTGGCTGGAATTGAACCTGGGTCTCTGGCCCTGTGAGGCAACAATGCTAGCCGCTGAGACACCATGCCACCCATGTGCCAACTATAATTGCAGATCATCAGGGCATTGTTGGACCTTGCTGGAAGACTATAAAACATAAGAACAGATGTAGGCCATTTAGCCCTTCGAGTCTACTCCGCTATTCAATAGGACCATGGCTGATCCAACATTCCTCATGTCCACTTTCCTGCTTTACCCCCGGGACCTGCAATTCTCCAGCTGATCAGGAATCAATCTCTCTTAGCCTTAAATACATGCAGAGATGAGCAACCTGTTACGTTTCCCACTTTATAACAAATTTTTCAGCTCAAAATGGCAAGTAATCTGTAATAAAGTGCTGTGTGACATCCTGAGGTGCTACATGAAATCATATCTGTTTTGTTTCCTGTTGCTTTCAGTTGTGCAGTAATTCCAGGCTGCCAGTTCCCATAAGGATGCCTCTGATGGGATTCTGACCTCCCAGCACTGTGAAAGAGAAAGCACGGGATTTGGTTCTCCTGTTAAGTTACTCCAGCAACTTGCGATATGGATTTTACTGTTCCACTGTCTGATGTGTGCAGCTTTTTATCTGGCCACATACAGGTCTCCTCATAGCCTGGGGACAGCTGCTGTCGAGGTGGCAGGAGATGAGGGACAGCCTGCTGACCTCATTAGGATGGAAGGGAATCAGATACATTGCACCACTGAGAGAAAAGATGGGCCTGGTCCTAGCTGCCAATTTTCTCTCATTTCTGTCTGAGCACAAGTCACATTGTCACTGCTGCTCTAGCCTTTACAACACTCAACTACCAAATGAAAGGTAAAGCTTTCAATATAATAGCTATGGATTACCTTTAAACCTGGAAGCATTGGCTTAAGTGCAAGGCAGCTCCAGAAAGTAATCAATCTTTTACTAATTATCGTACATTTTGCTTCTAGTGAGGAATGAGACTTGGCGAGTTGCTTTATAGGGTAATGGGACAAACACAGGCGCACTGTACAAAAAAATACTCAGAACCACAGACTCATGTCACTGCACAGCCAGAGCTGTCTGCTGCAGATGGTCTCACTTCATTGAGTGGCATCACCAGAGTGGAATCTGCAGCATTGCAGTAATAAGAAGCTCCCTACATCCTCGTTCCCCCATCTACCCCCTGAATCTGTCATCAATTTCATTATTGTCAGGTTGTTAACCCCTTCGCTGACCCGAATCTCTAAGGCACAGGACGTTGGTGGAATGTGGACAGAATTCGCCCAAGGCTAGTGTTCAGTTGTTTTGCTGCCACTTTATTTCAGCCCAGCGAGTGTGCTGAGATTGGCAACATGATAAGAGTCTATCTACAATCCTGGATACCTGTCTCGTCTAAACGTAGATAGATAGAGGATGCTGCTGAAGCAATGACACCCATGCTGCACAGCAATAGATAAGATACTGCATTCTAAGATGTTGCATAAAATCTTCTTTTCTATAACACAGTTATTCCTTTTTAAGCAGAGGACATGAAATACAAGGCAAGTATGTTATACTAAACTTTCCTAAACAGTTAATTAGGACTCAGTGTGTGCATTGCCTTCAATTTGGGGACCACATTTTAAGAAGGAAACCAAAGTTTTGTAGCGGGTACAGAGGAGGTTTATAACTTTTGAAACTCATTTAATTTGCTTTATTATTGTTACATGTACTTAGGTGGAGTGAAAAGTTTTGTTTTGCATGGAGTACAGCAGATCATAACATACAACGTGTGTGAGAGTGAGAGAGCAGAGCAAGGAATGCAACGTTACAGCTGCAGAGAAGGTGCACAGAGTGTGAGATCAACATTAAATTTATAATTTGAGAGGTCTATTCAGAAGTTTAATAACAGCTGGGTAGAAGCTATTCTTGGAGCTCTTCATACATGTATACGAACTTTTATATTTTCTGCCCGACAGAAGAGGGTGGAAGCAAGTCTAACCTGGGTGGGAGGGATCTTTGATGATGTTGGTTGCTTTCCCAAGGAAGCAGAAAGTGTAGATGGAGTCAATGGGTGATGGACTAGGCTGTGTTCACAACTCCCTGTAGTTTCTTGCAGTGCAACTTGAGCCATTTAGAACTCCCCTTTTTTGCATGTATAGAAAGAGCAAATGCTGTTTGACCAAAGCAAAATGCTTCTCTTTAAATCAGGGATCTGGGGTGTTACGCAGAGAACTAAAGGGACTAATTGCCCTGAGGAAGGTAATAATCTTTCTTCTTGGACTGCTGTAATCCCTGTGGTATAGGGATGCCCACAGAGCTGTAAATTCCAGGATTTTGACCCAGCAACAGGAAAGCAATGGCATAATATTGCCAAGTCAGGATGCTGGAGAGCTTGCAGCAGGGTGGTCCTTCCAGTAATTACTTCTCTTGTCCTCCTAGATGGTAGTGGTCATGGATTCAGAAGGTGCTATGGGAAAAGGCTTTATGAGTATCACAGGAAATCTTGCAGGTGTGCCCTATATGCACTAGCACTGTGTCAGGGACACTCCCGGCCTATAAGTAAAGAATATACAGAGAGGAAAGTGCTTTAAACGAACAGTGTAGTATGTTCACACATTTCTTGTTTCACTATTCAAACACAGTCTCCTCCTCCTTCTGACTGGCTCCTTTTAAAATGTATTTTCATAAAATTAAGTGCCAACACCTGTTTGTCTTACTACCTTTAACTGCCAGATTTTTAGCATCCTATTAGACATGTGCATGGTAGAGCAAGTGAGTGTTTAAGAATGGCGAACAATACATCAGGGGGAAGAAGGGTCTGTGACATTTCACTAAGCTGTGACATTTTAAAAATGGGATGTGAATGCAAGGAAATAGTATGAACAAAACATGTCCTTTCAGCATACTGCCTCAAATTGATGCTAAACTTTAAAGCATTGAGGATGTCCATTCATTCCCACCTCCAGAGCCTTGCCTTGTTTCGACTGCACCTGGTGCTCGAACCCTGCTTCATGTGTATTGTTGTCTCTGCAATCTGTCATTTTGATTCTTTCTGCTCAGCTTTCCCTCCTGTCTTTCATAAACTTGAGCTCATCTAAAACTTTTGCTGTCCACATCTTAACTTGCACTCATTCAACCCAGCAGCCCTTGTGCTCATTGATCTACTGAGACTCTAATTCCAGTGATGGCTCAATTTTAAAATTATCGTGGTGATGTACAAATCCTTCCATAGCTCCACCCCTCCCTCTCTGTTATAAACTCCTTCAGCTCAATAGCAGGCCGAGGTGTCCACACTCCTCCAATTCTGACCTCTTGAGAATCTTTGATTTTAAGCATTCCATCAGTGGCAGCTGTGTTTTAATCTACAAAGACCTGAAAGACTGGAATTCCTACCCGGACTCCCCCAATTTCTCTCACTTTAACACTTGATTTTGTCACATTCTCTATTCTTCACTAAGATCCTCTTCACTTCTTTGAGAATTGCCTTGTCATCTCTTTATGTGGCTCAGTGATAAATTTTGTTGGATAATGCTGCAATGAAGCACCTTGGGGCTTTGTTAGCGGCGTTATATGGAAACAGTTGTTATAGACTTCTAAATCAACGTCACTAATCTTTAATAAGGGAGAGAAACCAGATCCACTAACATTTGGGCAAACACAGGAGAAAAGCTGTAAAATGGAAATGAATGTATGAACCTCCGTTTTGAAGTACACAAGGCAGATCAGACCAGTCCGTGTCATTTGCTAGTTTTAATGTTTCTTTCAAACTGAACTAGCTGCAAAGTGAGCGTGGGTGGATTGGACAGTGTGTCCAGAAGGGTAAAATATTACCCCTGCCAGGTTCCATTTACTGAACTCTCACGTGGCCGGGGGAAACACAAACATTGCTTCACAGGCCACTCTGAAGCTCTCCTTGAAGCTTGGCACCACTGACACTAACGACGGGATGGGGCTCACTACCAGTTATTCAAAATGCTTATTCAACGCTGTTCTATGTTCTATAATGCACTTTGTAACAATGAGGTAGAGTGGTGACAGAGAATAGAAAGGAAGTACCTCCTGAACTTGAATCCCACTACACCATGCAATGTCCTACCTCATGCGGCCAAACATCTGTAGGTTGAGAATTGGCCTGGTCATTCATGAGTGGTAATCCTACTGGATGAGTAATCATGTGAAGCCCAGGACAATGTTTTGAGAACAAGCATTTAAATCCCACCACAACCAGTGGAACTTAAGTTCAATTAATAAAATCTGGACCTGAAGTTCAGCCTCAGTGATGGTAACCATGACAATATCATCAAATCTCATAAAAACCCATCTGGTTCACTAAGGCCCTTTAGGGAAGGAACTCTGCCATCCTTACCTGGTCTGTATGTAACTCAGAGTCACAGTGATGTGGTTAACTCTGAACAGTGTTTTGAAATGGCTGAGTAAATCATTCAGTTAAAAGAGGGTGGAGATAACTGATAATGTCACTGGACTAGCAAATCTGAAGTCCCAAGCTAACATTCTGGGGCCATGGGTTCAAGTCTCACCAAAGCAAATGGTCTCATCTGAATTCAATAAAAGTCTGGCATGGATGGCTAATGATGACCATGTGATGACTGTTGATTGTCGTAAAAACTCTACAACAAAACAAAGAACAGTGGGTTTGGAGATCTGAAATACAGACAGAAGATTCAAGGTGACAGTAGAGTAGGACTTTCCTCAGTTGGAGCTCATCTGTTTCTTTTCTTTCTTTTTCTCTTTTTTCTTTTTTTTGCTTCATTCTTCTTACATTGAGGTGAAGACTGCATGGGCTCCCGGCCCCAACTCAGACTCCCAGCCACAGAACTCCTGGCCTCCATGCGGGCTCCTAGTCTCAAGAGCCTCAAGGTGAACCCTGGCATGGTCTGGAGGTGAGACCTGGCATGGACAGGAGGCTTGGCGCCAGCATGGACTGGTTTGGAAGGACTGCTGTTCTGAACTTGTTACTGCTTTACTTTTCTAATTTGTTCTTACGATTTTGTACTTTCGTACATGAGATGGCACGAAGGTTCGTAATGCTGGGCATGTCATTTCTTTTATTTTTCTAATATTTTCGCAAGAATTTTTTACTTTAAAATTTGTACCTAGTTACCATTATGGGTAAGGTGGTGCTGTAAGTCGTGACTTGTTCACTTTTCACTTTTCACTCAGCCATTTCAAAACACAGTTGAGAGTTAACCACATCACTGTGAGTCTGAGTTACATGCAGACCAGGTAAGCATGGCAGAGTTCATTCCGTAAAGGGCCTTAGTGATCTTGATGGGTTTTCATGAGATTTAATGATACTGTACATGTGACAATAGAGCTAATTCTAATTCTAAGAGTGCTGGTGAAACTCAGCAGGTTTGGCAGCATTTGTAAAGGGAGAGAAAACAGAGTTAACATTTCAGATCCAGAAGTTCCAATGAAGGATCGTTGCACTCGAAATGTCAACTTTGTTTTCTGTCTGCAGATGCTGTCAGACCTGCTGAGTTTCTCCAACAATTTTTTGTCTTTTTTTATTGTAAAATCCCATCTGGTTCACTTGCACCCTTCAGAGAAAAGAATGCCATCCTTACCTGTTCTGGCCTACTGGTGTGTGCGACTCCACACCCACAGCAATGGGCATTAACTACCCTCTGAAATAGTTTAGCCAGCCTTTCAGTTCAAGGGCAATTAGGGATGGGTGACAAAAGCTGGCTTTGTCAGCCGCACCCACATCAGATTGAAGGATTAAGAAGAAGTATCTGAATACCAAAGGCAAAACCTCACAACCCTGAGACGTAACTGTATTTGATTGGAGGAATAGCTGACAATGACGACTGTGAGATGGAGCAGAAAACAACAATGCACCAACGCAACATTCCCAATCCATTCCTTTAACAATAATAAATTGACCGGTGATGACTGCTTGAGAAGGGTAGCCTGCATTGTGAATGTCTTAGATGATCTTAGAGGCAAGTTTGATTTCAGTGGGTGTGGGTAGCTGAGGTGCGTGGGGTTGGAGGGGCTTGTGAGCGAGAAGTCCTGCCATACTGATAACCATGAGATCAGTTACAGCAAATTAACACCTCCCACTAATCACCGCCTACCCTGGAGATTACATCAAATGAGAGAGAATTAATCCAGTCTTTCCATGCATCTGCATATCCATCTGCAATCAGTTTACCATGTGCACCATCACTCGAAATATGACACCTCATTTAAAAAGCATAGCGGCTCAATGATTAGTCAATCAATCGACCATTTTATCAGCTACAGCTGTTGGTGATTAAACACCATTGTCTTCTTTATAGTCAGTCTTCAGATAGCATTGCTGATGCAGAAAAATGGTTGAGATGTAGTTTAAGTAATGTGGAATTAGTAACCTTAAAGCAGAGCAGAAATAATGACGACAAAGTGATTAATCTGGGATGTGGAACAACTGAAACTAAGCTAGTTTTCTGGCCATTCTGACATAGGTATAATAAATGGCATAATTAGAGAAAGTTGCACATATTCAAATCCTGCATGTGTGACTGTTCTGTATTAATTAGACTTGGAGCTAATTTGATAATACTGTAGACTGGAAAGCATAAGTGGAACATCCAATTTCATTGAAAATTTCAAATAAATGAAGCTGACTACTGGGTGTTTTGAAAGTGCTTTACAGCTCAAGAAGTACTTTTGAAGTCTGTTCACTGTTGTAATTTGCTGGAAACACAGCAACCAATTTACACACAGCAAGTTCCCACAAACAAAAATGTAATAATGACCTAAGAGTTTGAGTTTCTTTTTGAATGTGGATTGTTGGCCAGGACACCATGGATAACTCTTGCTGTTCTTTGGAATAATGCAATTGTTCAATTTTCCTTCCATCTGAAGGGCAGATGGAATTTTGATGGAATTTAGCATGGCATTTGTATGGTATGGTGTTAAATTGAAAAGATATAAATTGAAAAGCGTTTCAGAGCGACTAGACCACAGAAGGAGATCATTCATCTCATTTTTGTCAGCCCTATGCAAGAACGACCCACATGATCTGACTCACGTGCCTTTTCCCAGTCGCTCTGTTAATTATTTTGCTTTCAGGTAATTACCCAATGTTTTTTCAACATTGAATCTGCTTCCATTACTCTCTCTGGTGACACATTACAGATCCTAAAGGATTTACTGCATAACAAAGTTTCTCCTGATAACACCTCGAGTTCTTTTACCAATCACCTCAAATGATTGCAGACTCTCAACCTCACCACTCAGAGGAGTAGCTTCTGCTAACCTACTCTGTGCAGACGCCTCAATGCTGCACTATTAGTATCTGCCTTGATATTTGTTCCCAGGTCTCTGGAGTGAGATTCAATCCCTCACCTTTGGCCTCAGAGTTTCCGGTGCGCTGAAGAATGAGCCACTGATACTGTTGTCCCGAAGCTGGAGTTTAAAACTGTGGAAAATGGATATCTGCTTTGCAAGTCTGAACAAACCATCAATTTGGAGGGGCCCAACATTACTTGCTGTCAGAGATAGTAGGAACCGCTGATACTGGAGTCTGAGATAACAAGGTGTGTTGCTGGAGGAACACAGCAGGCCAGGCAGAATCAGAGGAGCAGGAAAGCTGATGTTTTAGGTCTGGATTCTTCTTCAGAAATGAGGGAGGAGCAGGGGTCTCTGAAATAAATAGAAAGATGTGGAGGCAATGATAGAAGGTGGATAAAGGAGCAGATAGGTGGAGAGAAGATGGACAGGTGAAGGGGACAAGGATGAAGCCAGTAAAGGTGAATATACGTAGGGAGTTAGGATGGGGGTTGGTCAGTGAGGAGGGAGGGGCGGGTAGGTGGGAGGAAGGACAGATTAGGGAGGCGGGGATGAGCTGGGCTGGTTTTGGGATGCAAAAGGGGGATGGGAGATTTTGAAGCTTGTGAAGCCCACATTGATACCATTGGGCTGTAGGGTTCTCAAGCGGAATAAGAATTGCTGTTCCTGCAACCTTCGGGTGGCATCATTGTGGCACTGCAGGAGGCCCATGATGGACATGTCTAAGGAATGGGAGAGGGAGTTTGAGTTGCAAATCACTTCAACTGCCCCTCCCACTCCCTGGATGACATGCTCATCCTGGGCCTCCTCCAGTGTCACAATGATGCCACCCGAAAACTGGAGGAACTGCATCTCATATTCTGCCTGGGTACCCTACAACCCAATGGTATCAATGTGGACTTCACAAGCTTCAAAATCTCTCCTCCCCTGACCTCATCCCAAAACCAGCACCCCTTTCATCCCCACCTCCCTAACCTGTCCATTTTGTCTCCCACCTACCCACCCCTCCCTCATCACTGACCAACCCCCATCCTAACTCCCCACCTATACTCGCTTTTACTGGCTTCCTCCTCGTCTCCTTCTCCTGTCCGTCTTCTCTCCACCTATCTGTTCCACTATCCACTTCCCATCATCACCTCCCCCTCTCCCTATTTATTTAAAATCCTCTTCCCCTCCCCCATTTCTGAAGAAGGGTCCAGACCTGAAGCATCAGCCTTCCTGCTCCCCTGGTACTGCCTGGCCTGCTGTGTTCATCCAGCTCCACACCTTTATTACTTGATGTCAACTGGGATGGAGCAAAACAAACAGGTTGCAAGCCAGAGTGAGCTCCTGTTGACCTGATCCATGCTTTTCATCTCATCATCAAAGCAATAAGAGCAGTTGTTGGCCCATCTTTTTTGGGAAGATTGACTGACAACTGCAAATAAGGTCCACCTGCCCAGTATGTTAAACCTAAGGGCACACACAGAGCTCTGGGTCAGTATGAATCCATTTTCAATGAATGCATTGTTTTATTTCAATGTAATTGCTGCATCTGCTTAAAGAACAAATTGTTGTTTAGCTTGGTCCCCAGGTACTGTGCTCCAATCTATTTTGTGATCTGCAGGAGTTTTATTGATCTTTGTAATTCATTTCTTTCCAGTGAGCTCTCTCTCTGTCTAAACTGTTTCTGCCAATCTACATACTGGTGCCAATTCCACCTAAGGACAGGCAGAATTCTAGTTAGATTCTCAAAACAGACATGGGCCAAAGTGAAAACACCCAGGTGAATGTGAAACTGTTACCAAGTGATGTCCAAGACTTTCACGAACTACTTTCCCCCAGGGGCTGGTGAATGAAAAGGACAGGTGATGGTTTTGGAGAGAATAGAGGAAGGACTATTTTGACTTTGCTTGCTAATTCTTAGCCCAAATTTTGCTCTGACTGTAGAAGTAGGAAATTTCAGACCCTCTACCTCCCAATTCCACCTCATCCCAATATTACCTAAGGCTGCTTTGAACAACACCTGGTAGCTTTTAAGAACAACACCAGGGATATCAATTTATATTCATTGAGCAACTTTAATGCTCTGAGACATTTATCACAGGAATGTCATCAACCAGAAGATGTCATACATTGAGCTGTTGCTTTAAGGCTTGGTTACAGAGAGAGATTTCAAGTAATATCAAAGAGGAGGAGAGTGATGTAAATAGGCCGAGTGGAGTTGGGTGAGAATTCTAGAGCTTAGAACCAGGGAAACTGAAGGTAGGTCTGAAGAGTGATGAAAAAATGGTGATACACAGAATTAGAGACCAGATAGCTCAAGGGTTTGTGAGGCCACATGAAGTATCATGGAGATAGATAAAGATCAGGCTTTGATGGGGCAAGGGTGAGAGTTTTGAAACCAATTCATTGCTTGAACAGGAGTCCACATAGTTCAGTGAGCAGAGGAGAGAGAAGAGGGATTGGTGGCTGATACTCAATGTGAGTAAAGACATAAAACAGCAGAGGGTTGGATGATCTGAAGTTTCGGGAAGAAAAATATGAGAGACCTGCCAGGAATGCATTGAAGTAAACACCCTGGCTGTAAGAAAGGCATGGATGGGCATTTTAACAGCAGATCAACTGAGACAGTTGGTTGGAATTTCCCAGTATTTTGGGACAATGTGTTTTATTGAGGGAGACTCATGGTGTCCAGTCCTCCTTGGTTGATGGTGACTCTTCTCACGCAAATCTGAGAATTTTCACCTCATTTGTGATACAGCCAGCCTCCATGGTCCCATCTTATGGCATTGCAGGGTGGGTGAGGGCTAAGTACTTGCTGTTCCTGAGTCTTTGTGATGCTCATACTTCTCACATTATGTTTAAAGCCCAGGTCCATGGCACTTCAGATATTACAGGCTTCGAACTGTTGTTCACATGCTTATCCCCAAAGAAATGGCCCAGGATAGTTTGCACACAGGGTCCAGGAGGTGCTGGCAAACGGATTATTGGAGAGGAGGGCAGTACTGCCTCCTGCTGATTGGCAAAACAGGCTAAGGCACCAGACACAGACAGACTGGACCGAGATGATGTCTTAGCTCAGTGCAGTAGCCCAAGCATAAAGGGTTGCCCAGCAGTGCAAGAAGCAGGTTAATGATCTTCTGCAATTTGAAATAGTTATCACTAACACCCTCTCTCTGCTAACTCACACCTACAGAGCCACCACTCTCTCTAACTTTGCCACTGCACACACCTCCCATCAAGGCTCATGTGCTACAGATCTCACTATCACATACCTATCCATACCATGACTCTCACCCACCTCACCAACCTCAATCACTGGGGATGCCTCAACACTTCTCCTGCTCCTACATCATCACAAAATGCTCTTCCATCCAATTCCAACAGACTCAGTTCCTCCCTTTATCTCATTGCAGAAGAAATTAGCCCTAACTAATATCTCCACACTATCCTGCCAGAGCTACCCTGGACATCTGTGACTTGACCTGCACAACTGACCGTGGCTTAATCCCCAGACTGCAAGCACAGATCCCCAGATTCGGTAAGACCAAGTGGCTGACTGATCGTGGCTTACACCATGGTCTGGCTAAACGAACCTCTTGACTGACTGTGGCAGACATTGAGATCAATGGCTTCAAACTTCCCTATATTTAACTGTAAGAAGTTGCCACTCGCACATTACAAGATGTCAATAATCAATCTGATAATTTAGTAACAACAGAGAAGCAAAGAGCTGGTGAGGTGAAGCTGGGAGCTGCCAACGTGTGCGTGAAACTAAAGCTGTCCAGTCTCCAGTTGGCAGCATGAATGTAATCAAAGACAGCGTTAAGGATAGAACCTTGAAGGAGAGAGGAGGGCATGGTGCAGGAGCAGGAAGAGAAATTGTTGCAAATTGAGGGGAGATGGTGCTGTCACTGAGTTAGTAATTGAATGACACAGGTACGTGTCTCTGACAGTATGATTTCAAATCTTCCCACAACAACCATCATCGATGGTTGTAAAGCCAACCTAGTTCACTAGCAACCTTTAGGGAAGGAAATCTTTACTTAGCCTGGCCTACATGTGGCTCCAGGCCCCCTGCAATGGGGCTGACTGTGAAATGGCCAAGCAATTCACTCAATGCAAGAACAATGAGGACCTGCTGTCTGGATGTGCCTTTTGTTTCTTTTTTAAATTGAATGAAGAAGAAGTCAGCATCAAGCTGAGCTCAAAATGCGTTCAAATGGGAACAAAAGGGGATGAAACTAAGGCCCTTTGTAAGGATCAATCCTTTGGGATCAGAGGGGTGTTGTCAGAGCATAGCATGAAGATGTGGCAATGGATAATATTAGTCAAAGGGATAGGGTGAGAGGGAAGGGACAGGGAAGATGGACTTTGAGTGGTTGAAGTGAGCTATCCTTCCCACGTAAAAACAGAAAGATTTTTGAGAAAGTACCATATGTGAGAAAAAAAATGAAATGAAATTGAAGTGGACCAATTTTAAGATTGAGAATTAGTGCAGCTAAAGGAAGCAATTGAGAGCATCATGGATGCAGAGTCACATACCACTGAGAGTGGTTCTCCAGGCACAGGCTCCAGAAAGCAGTGGATCACATAAATCTCAATGGTTTTCTGGCCTCTTAATTATCTGTTCTTGGTAAAGTTAATTGTGGATGAAATATTGGCTTGTGGATGGAATGAGAACTCCCTCGCCCTTTTTTGAAAATATTGGCCTCAGGATCTTTTACAACTACCTGATACAGAGAAGCCTTCAATCTCATCTGAAAGATAACTCAGCACCACCATGGTTCTGCACTGGGATATCAGCTTAGAGTGTTAACATTCCTTTAAACTCAAAGCAATTAGTGTTAGCCACCAACCCAAGTTTGAACACACTTGGGCCCATAGGTTTTCGCAGCCCTCCAGTACCCAGGGCAGGTGACTATTGTTCAGTTCTCCTTCCCTTGTTGCAATTTTTGCCCATTTTTATTCTGCACCAAAACATCCGACTACAACCACATCAGACATTCATACAACACACAATACTTCAGTCATTACTTTAAGTGGATATGTTTGTCGAGATAAATGTTTCTGCTGGATTTGGCTCCATGCTGGGAGCATCAAGTCAGGAAATCACCCCCTTCATAAATCAACTCTACCTATTACTTCACAACACCTCTGGGAGATGTCCCTTTCATCTGGGGAGATTTTAAGTTCTCAACCTTGTCATTTCAATAATGCTGCATTCATGATATCAAGACAGTAGATGGTGTCATTCCAGAATTTATTGTCACATGTTGTATGGAAGACAAGCCCAGGTCAAAGTTTTCATCTGAATCACTCGCCTGTCCAAGCCTCCATGCCAAGAGATAAATCAGTCCCTGTGTCACATCTACACTGTCACCGAAGGGATTGGTTGCAAATGGGGTCATGGGGCAGCACAGTGGTTTGGTGGTTAGCACTGTTGCCTCACAATACCAGGGTCCTAGGTTTGATCCCCCCTCGGGTGACTGTACGTGTGAAGTTTACACATTCTCCCCATGTTTGCTCTGGTTTCCTCCCACAGCCTAAAAATGTGCAGGTTAGGTGGATTGGCCATGCTAAATTGCCCCATAGTGTACAAGGATATGTATGCTAGGCGGATTAACCATAGGGAATGTAGGGATTGGGTATAGGGATGGGTCTGGGTTGCGGGCTTTCTGGAGGGTCATGTGGGCTGGATGGATTGAATGGCCTGCTTCCACACTGCAGGGATTCTGTGATTCATACAGCATGGGAACAGACCCTTCTGACCATCCATCCCCAAAGATCCAACCAATCCACTATTCCCCAGAATGTCTGGTCTTTTTACAATACTTCTTCATTTTGTTAAAGTCAGTCACGAAGTGAAACACTTCCACCTCACAGAATGTCAGAAGTGTTTTGGTTCAGAAGGAGGCAGTTCAGCCCATCATGTCTGCACTGGCTCTTAAAACAAACATCATTGCCTAGAGCCAACCTCCTGTCTTTTCTCCACATGCTTGCACACTATTACGATCCAAATGATCCTCCAATGGCCTCTTGAGTCGAACCTGCCTCCACCACATTTCCAGGAAGTGCATTTCACACCCCGACTACTCGCTGTGAGAAGGAGTTTTCCCTTGTCATGCATTTGCTTCTTTTGAAAATTGCTCAAATTCTGTGCCCTCTCACCTGCAATCCTTTGAGGGTTGAGAACGGTTTGCCCCGTCTGCTCTGTCCATACCCCTCATGATTTTTGAAAGTCTCTCTCATATCTCTTAGGGTGGCACAGTGGCTCAGTGGTTAGCACAGCAGCCTCACAGCACCAGGGACCTGGGTTTGATTCCAGCCTCAGGGAACTGTCTGTGTGGAGTTTGCACATTCTCCCCACTGTCTACGTGGGTTTCCTCCGGCCAGTCTGGTTTCCTCCCACAGCCCAAAGATGTGCCGGCTAGGTGGATCGGTCATGCTAAATTGCCCATAGTGCTCAGGGGTGTGTGGGTTATAGTTGGGATGTGGATGGATCTGGGTGGGATGCTCCAAGGGGCTGTGTGAACTTGTTGGGCCGAAGGGCCTGTTTCCACACTGTAGGGAATCTAATCTAATCTCCCCCCAGCCTTCTTGTCTGATAGGAGACAGTCACAACTCCTCCACTCTGTCCTCATCACTGAAGTTTCTCATTCCTGAGACCACTCTTGTGAATCACTTCTGCACTCTACACAATACAGTTGCTTCCTATAATGTGGCAACCAATTATTACAGCTGAGGTCTAACAAATGTCTTGCAAATCTTCATGAATCAGGAGTAGGAATAGGTCATTCAGTCCTTGGGCCTGCCCCATCATTCAATAAGATCCTGGCTGATCCAACTGTAAGCTTAAGTCCATGTACCTGCCAATGTGATAATCTTTCATCCCTTGCACATTAAACATCTATCGGCAGCTGCCTTAAAAAAAGAATCAAGGATTCTGCTTCCACCAACTTTTCAGGAAACAAAGAACAAAGAATAATACAGCACAGGAACAGGCTTTTCAGCCGTTCAGGCCAGCACTGACACATTTTCCCCTTCCATACTAAACAGCCTTCACTTACAGGATCAGTGTCCCTCTGTTCCCTTCCTATTCATGGATTCGTCCAGGTGTTTCTTGAATGATGCTATTGTGTCAGCTTCCATCACCACCTCTGGCAGCATGGTCCAGGCACTCACCACCCTTTGTGTGAAAAACTTGTCTTGCACATCTCTTTTAAACTTTCTCCTTCATACCTCGAACCTGCGTCCTCTGGTAATTGAATCCTCCACCCTCATACTTTCCACTCTATCCCACCCCATTCACAATCATATAAACTTCTATCAGGTCACCCCTCAACCTCCTGCATTCCAGTGAAAACAAACCTAGCCTATCCAACCTTTTCTCATCGCTAAAATCCCTCATACCAGGCAACACCCTGGTTAACCTTTTCTGTACCCTCCCCAAAGCATCCACATTCTTCCAGTGGAAGGAAAGTTCCAAAAATTCATCAATTTCTTATTGGGAAAAACAGCCACATCTTTATTTTAAGAGATAATGGAAACTGCAGATGCTGGAGAATCCAAGATAACAAAGTATGGACCTGAATGAACACAGCAGGCCAGGCAGCATCTCAGGAGCACAAAAGCTGATGTTTTGGGCCTAGACCCTTCCAGGCCTGAAACGTCAACTTTTGTGCTCCTAAGATGCTGCTTGGCCTGCTGTGTTCATCCAGCTTCACACTTTGACATCTTTGTTTTAAATGTGTCATCCTTGAATTTTGGACATTGACTCCCTTGTTCTCGATTCTCCCATAAGATGATCTTATTGCATTTCCCCTTTCAAGATCCCTCAGGATCATAATTGCTTCAATCAAGTCACCCCCAACAGATACAAAACTAGCCTGTCCAACCTCTCCTCATACAATTTCCCACCCACTCTAGGAAAGCTACTGGACTGAGTGAACTGGACTGTAAGGATTTCAACACCCCACCTCTGGTTATGTCCTAAAATCGGGCTGTTGGGAGTTACAAATGCATTGTTAATACTACATAGAAATATAGAGTATAGGAGCAGGAGGAAGACATTCAGCCCTTCGAGCCGGCTCTGCTATTCATCACGATCATGGCTGATCGTCCAACGTAATAGTTGCTTTCTCCCCATAATCTTTGATCCCATTCGTCCCTATATCTAGCTGCCTCTTGAATACATTTCTGAAGAAGGGTCCCGACCTGAAACATCAACTTTCCTGTTCCTCTGATGCTGCCTGGCCTGCTGTGTTCCTCCAGCACCATACTGTGTTATCTTTGACTCCAGCATCTGCAGTTCTTACTATCGCACTTGAATACATTCAATGTTTTGGTCTCCATGAAATTCCCCCTCATTTGTCTGAACTCCAGCAAAAACAATCCCAACCTAGTCAATTTCTCCCCATACATCAGACCCACCATCCCTGGAATCAGCCTGGTAAACTTTCACTGCACTCCTTCGAGAGAAGGACCATCCTTCCTCAGAAAAGGAGACCAAAATTACACACAATATTCTAGGTGTGGCCTCACCATGCTTTGTATAATTGCAACAACACATTTCTGCACCCGTAATAGAAACCTCTCGCAATGAAGGCCTACATACCATTTGCCTTCTTTACCACCTGCTGCACTTGCATACTTACCTTCAGCGACTGCACAAGGACACTCAGGTCCCACTCCACACTCCACTCTCCCAATTTACAGCCATTCAGGTAGTAATCTGCCTTGTTGTCAAATGTTAAAGAGGTAGGAATTCTTCACTATATAGAGCCACTTGAGAGGAGGCGATAGCCTAGTGTATTATCATTAGACCATTAATCCGGAGACCCAAGGAATGTTAAGGGGGTTCCAGGGGTTCGAGTCCTGGCATGGCATATAAGTAGAATTTGAATTTAATAAGAATCTGCAATTGTGAGTCTCACAATCGCACAAAACTGCTGGGGAAATCCCTTCTAATTCATGAATATCCTTTAGAGAAGAAAACTGCTATCCTTACTTGGTGTTCTCTAGATTTGATTCGACACGCAGAGCAATGTGATTGACTCTTAATTGCTCTCTAGGAACCCAGGGATGGGCAAAAATGCTGGTCTGGACAATGATGTCTATGTTCCATGAATGAATAAAATAAACTCTCCCACTTCCCCAGTAGAACCTAGAGCACTGTGCCGGCAATGAAGTATTTTTGAAATATGTTGGAATAGAGGCACACATGGTAGCCAACCCACACACAGGAAGACCCCAAGGATGCTTTAAGACATTAATATGAAATTTCTTTATCTGCTATTTTTAAGGATTAATGCTTCCGTTAAAACAGAGAGAAGAAAAGGATTGCTCAGGCTTGCACTTTATTATGTGCACAGTGTAATTTCAAACCTCAATAGTTTTTGCCTTAAATTGAGAAGGGCTTTACTTTGCATCGAGATAAAATATGAACTAACTACATCGACTGATGCACAATCTAATTACTTTGAGCTTTCTCTGTCATGTAAATGCCATTCTTAACATTCACAATAAATGCTTTCATTTACCAATCCCTCCACTGTGCCGTCCCCACGGTTACAATACTTGAGTCAACTGTGCACAATACACTTCATCTGTTGTCTTAAGATCAGTCTCATCAATTTATATTAATCTTAAAACAGGCTCCACACCATACAACTTTAAACAAATCCCTGAGACGGTTGTTTCCCATCTTCTCGCCAAATCCACTCGGTTGTTGAATGTTGGTTTGTAAATAGTAATAATGCAATGAAATGGTTGGCTTTTCAAAAATATTACACCATGCTTAAGAGAGATGAGTTCTTGAATGATCATTGAATTATATAGTTGAACAAGATGCCATTGAGCCCATCAACACTGCGCCAGCACTCACTATCCTGTACCTTCCCCATAGCACAGCAAATCTTTCCTTTCTGACTATAAAGTTAACTCAGAAAACTATGCCATCCATTTTAAAAGTCTACTTAAACATAACAGTTGACTGAAAAAATTAATATTTCCATTTTCCCTCTGGTTCTCAGATCCACATCATCAGGCTATCCACTCAATGAGACCGTAACATGTAGGACTAGAAGCAGGCCATTCAGGCCATCGATTCTACTCTGCCATTCAGTGAGATCACAGCTATTCTAGTTATCCTCAACTCCATCTTCCCATCTTTTGCTGATAACCCTTGATTCCCTTACTGACTAGCAATTTGTCTGGGGAGGTGATGGCCTAGTAGTGTTATCGCTGAACTGTTAACCCAGAGACCCAGATAATGTTCTGGGGACCTGGGTTCAAATCCCACCATGGCAGATGGTGGAATTTGAATGCAATAAATATCTGTAACTAACAGTCTGACGATGACCACAAACCCATTGCTGATGTTGGAAAAACCCATCTGGTTCACTCATGTCCTTTAAGGACGGAAACTGCCATCCTTACCTGGTCTGATCTATTTGTGACTCCAGACCTACAGCAATATGGCTGACTCTGAACTGCTCTCTGGGCAATTAGGGATGGGCAATAAATGCTGCCTAGCCGGCAACACCCTCATCCTGTGAATGAATAAAGAGGAAACAAAGCAGAAGTTGTTGGAAAAGCTTAGCATGTCCAGCAGCATCTGTGAAGAAAAAGAAATCAGAATCAACATTTCAGGTCCGGTGACCCTTCCTCATAGCTGGGAAAACATTGGTTGATATGCAGAAAATAGGAAAGGGGGTGATAAAAGGAGTAAAAGGCAGGATAAAGCGCAAAGAGAGAGAAAAGCAGTTGGATAGACAAAGGTTGACAACGATCTGGCTGGGAGTGTGAATAGCTGTTCATGGGGATTGTTGGTGACTAACAATACCTCATGTGTAGTGGCAGACTATGTGATAACAAGGCCTGGTGTGTGGGGTAGGGGGCTGCGACATGGGTGAGTTTAGGCCCGAACATTATTGAACACGACATTGAGTCTGGAGGGCTGCAGGGTGCCCAAGCAGAAAATTTGTTCTTCTAGCTTGCGCTGAGCTTCACTGGAACACTACAGCAAGCCTGAGACAGAGGTGTTGGCCAGGGAACAGGGTGGTGCGTTTAAGAGGCAGGGAACAGGTAGTTCAGGGTTATTTTTGCGAGCAGAACGTAGATGTTCTGCGAAGTGGTCGCCCGGTCTATATTTTGTTTCCCCAGTGGAGAGGAGACCACAACGTGAGCAGCAAATGCAGTAGACTAGATCCTGGGAAGTGCAGGTGAAGTGTTGCTTCACCCAGAAGGTTTGTTGGGGCCCTTGGATAGTGGGGAGGGAGGAGGTAAATGGGCAGATATTACACCTTTGCTGGTTACCGGAGAAGGTGGTGTGGGGCTGTGGGGATGTGTAGGTGGTGAAGGCAGACTGAACCTATGTGTCCCAGAGGGAATGATCCCTGTGGAAGGCCGACAAGAGAAGGTAGGGGAATACGGGTATGGGGTAGCATCTTGCTGGAGGCGGCGGAAATGGTGTCTGATGATCTTTTGGATGTGGATGCTGCTGGGATAGTAGGTGAGGACAAGGGGAGCCCTATCACTGTTGCAGGGGGGAAGGGAAGGGGTGAGGGCAGAAGTGTGAGAGATGGGTCGGATCTGGTTGAGGGCCCTGTTGACAACTGAGCTGGGGAATCCTCAGTTGAGGAAGATGGTGGCCATTTCAGAGGCTCTTTTGTCGAAGTTAGCCTCATCTGAACATGTGTGACAAAGATGGAGGAACTGAGAGAATGGGATGGAGTTTTTACAGGAAGTGGGTTGTGGAGGGTGTATAGGCCAGGTAGCTGTGGAAGTCAGTGGGTTTGTAGTGGATATCAGTGACCAGTCTATCCCCAGAAATGGAAACAGAAATGTCGAGGAAGGGAGGGGACAGATCAGAGACAGGCCAGGTGAAAGTGAAAGGAAATTGGAAGCAAAATTGATGAGCTTTTTTAAATTCTAGATGAGAGAGGGAAGCAGCACTGATGATATCATTGATGTATTGGAGAAAGAGTTGTCGGTAGGGGCTGGAATAGCATTGAAACAAAGAACGTTCCACGTACCCCACGAAGAGACAGGCATAACCACAGCCCATGTAGGTGGGGGCCATGTCTCTGGCCTGGCCTCAATTTGTCTGTCTCAGCCTTGACTATATTCAATGAATGCCAGTGGAAACAATTTCTCCTCATTACTTTTTATTCATTCATTGGATAAGGGCTTCACTGGCCAGGCAGCATTTATTGTTCATCCCAATTACTCAGAGGGTAGTTAAAAGTCACTTAATGCTGTGGGCCTGGAGCCATATGTTGGCCAGACCAGGTAAGGATGCCAGCTTCCTTCCCTAAAGGATACTAGTGAACCGGATGGGTTTTTCCGATAAACAACAATCGATTTACGTTTACCATTAGACCCTTAATTCCAAAGATTTTTTGTTGTATTCAATTTAGGGGAGGTGATGGCCTTGTGGTATTATCATTGGGCTGTTAATTCAGAGACCCAGATAACGTTCTGGGGACTCGGGTTTGAATGCTGCCACAGCAGATGATAGAATTTGAATTCAATAAATATCTGGGATTATGAGTCTGATTATGCCCATGAATCCATTGTCAATTTTTGGAGAAAAAGAACCCATCAGGTTCACTAATGTCCTTTAGGGAAGGAAACTGCCATCTTTACCTGGTTTGGCCTACATGTGACTCCAGACCCACAGCAAAGCAGTTGACTCTTAACTGCCGTCTGGACAATTAGAGATGGGTAATAAATACTCCCTGGTGAGGGATGCCCTCATCTTGTGAATGAATAAACGATCATTACCGAGGTGCGATGGGTCTTTGATGATGTTAGCTGCCTTTCCACAGCCGTGAGCCGTGTAAATGGAGTCCATGGATGGAAGGTTGGTTTCTGCGATGGTCTGGGCTTTGCACACCACCTTCTGTAGTTACTTACGGTCCTGGGCAGAGCAGTTGCTGTTCCAGGCTGTTATACACCCAGACTGTTTGCTTTCAATGATGCACCTGTAGGAGTTGGTGAGGGACCTTATAGACAGGACAAACTTCCTAATCCGCCTCAGGAAGAAGAGGTGTGTTATGCCTTCTTGACTGTTACATCCACGTGGGAAGTCCAGGACAGGCCGTCAGTTATCGTCACTCCGAGGAAATTGATGCTGTCCACCCTCTCAACCTCAGCTCCGTTGATGTCGACGGGAGCGTCTTCTCCTCCTTTCTTTCTGAAGTCGATGATCAGTTCTTTAGTTTTGCTGATGTTGAGAGAAAGCTTGTTCCCATTGCTCCTTTATCTCCCTTCTGTATTTTGATTTGTCATTGTTAGATATCTGTCCCACTATGATGGTGTCATCAGCGAACTTGTAGATAGTGTTCACTCAGAATTTGGCAACACAGTCATGGGTGTACAGGGAGTATAGCAGGGGGCTGAGGACGTACCCTTGGGGGGCTCCAGTGTTGAGTGTTATTGCGGAGGAGGTGCAGGTACCTGTCCTCACTGACTGCAGTCTGTGGGTCAGAAAGCTAAGGATCCACCTGCAAAGGGTGGAGCCGAGACCAAGGTCAGAGAGTTTTGAGATCAGCCTGGAGGGGATTACAGTGTTGAAGGAGGAGCTGGTGTCAATGAGCAGGAGTCTGATGTAGGTGTCCTTGTTACCCAGATGTTCCAGGGATGAATGCAGGGCCAGGGGTATACTATCCTCTGTGGATCTCAAATTGTAGGGAATCGAGGTGGCCTGGGAGACTGGAAGTGATGTGGGCCATGACCAGCCTTTTGAAGCACTTCATGATTATTGAGCTCAGAGCCACTGGGTGTTGGTCATTGAGGCGCACTGCATGTGTTTGCTTAGGTACGGGGATAATGGTGGTCTTCATGAAGCAGGTGGGGCCTTTGGCTTGTAGGAGGGAGAGGTTGAAGATGTCAGTGAATAACACTGCCAGTTGGTCTGCACAGGAACCGCGCGCTCGGCAGGGGACACTGTCCAGGCTGGTCACTTTCCTTGGGCTGACTCCCAGGAAAACCGATCTGATGTCTGCAGCAGTGTCCAGGGCTCTCGAGGCAGATGTCACTGCACCACTGGCATTCTGCTCAAACTGAGCTTAGAAAGCACTGAGCGTGTCAGGAAGGGATGGGTCTTTAGCTGCTATCTTGCTCTGCTTCATTTTGTATCCTGTAATGTTGTTTAGGCCTTATCTAAGGACACACGTACCTAAGTACAGTGACAAAATTTGTTTTGTGTGTAGTACAGGCCAATCATAACATCCATTAACAGACAAGATCATAGGGTGCTTGAACAGAGTGAGCCACACAAAGGTATGCCTGAATAGATGGTGTACAAAAAGTGAGGTCAACAAGAGATTTGAAATTAAAGACACTGATATGCCAATGTTGTGACTTTTAACAAAGAAAATTCATTTACTGTTCAAACTTAGGATCCCCTGAGAAAATTTCATCCAAATAAGATTTGATATGATTTCATTAAGTTGCAAAAAGTCTTGTGGTAGCACAGTGAAGTAAAGGATCAATTGTATTTAATTTTACAATAGTTACTGAGCATGTGAGAAAATAGCTACATGATTGTGACATCAAGTCATATGGATAAGGTGTCAGGATGCTGTCTCTTGACGTATCAATATGCCCAACAAAAATCTGTTAAGGTCCTCTCAATGAGTGTGAACCTCACTTTAATCCAATATTGCCCTTAACTCTGAATCAGATGCTTGGGGTTCAAATCCCTCTCCAGTATATGATGGCTAAGGAAAGAACCTTCATAACACAGCCTACCAGGATGAGTATCAAACTGCAAACCCATTCCGATACAAGCCGATGGGAGGCAAAAAGAGAGGGAGAGATTCCTGGGTCAGTCATGTGATAGAAGGAGGGTAGGAACTTTGACCATCCATAGCTATTGTCCACAACATACTTATTGTCACAATAGATCAGATTCCCTGAGTGAACTGTAATACACTACATACATTAGGCTGTGCAATATGACAGCATTGGAATGATATTGCAAAACTAGTTGCTCAGTAATAAAGTGGCACCCAACAAAATCAGGAATTCTCAACCATAGCTCCTATGTCTGCGTATTCCATAGTCTCATAGCGCTAACACATGTCCTGACCGGTCTATTTAAGTATTCCCGCTTATCACAAACTTCTCATCTCTCTATTTCATCTGACTGCATCAACATGTCCTTTGAAGGAGTTTGGTCACTTCTGGCACACAGATACAATTATTAGTTGGGGTCTAGGATCTGCCTTTGAGGAGGCTCTGCATTGCAGAAATGGGGATGTTTCAGAATGGATTCACCAAACCCCAGAGAAGCCCTAGCATTGTTTGAGTCATCATATCTGTGGAACTTGAAACATATCAACCCACTTATGGAAAAACATTCTTTGTGACTGTGGTGAAATTTTCTCATGCAGATACTAGGATTCTCTTGGAAAGCTATCTACTGGAAGAATGTTCTTTCTAAGTGGGAGTTCCGTGAATTTAAGATCAAATCTTGTTTTTGCTACACATTTTCAATAGAGAGGGAGGTGTGCAATGCAATGTTTAACATCTCAACTTCTGAGCCAAAAGCTCTGCTGTTCAATTCCACTCTAGGACTTGACCAACACAGAAGGTGGATTATTAAATTGTAAATCCTTTCAAAACAGGCCATTGGTAAGTGGTAATAGTGGTAAGAGATTCCTGGTCAGCCTTGCCTCGTGAGGAGTGGTGTCCCTCAACCTTTAATCTCTGGTGACAAGCTAACGACCTATGGCAGAAAAAAACTAGTTGTGAAAACAATTATAAATACATGCTTTGTCATCCTCATGCACTAGATACAGGAAAGCCTCAATATCTGACACATCCTATGAATTCAGCACAGACACTCTACTCTGTGCTTGATGTATTACAACCCAGCACCAATGACACAAAGACATCCTCAGTGTGACCACTTGAACACTGACCATTATCACAAACATAGGGCATTACAATAACAACATCCATTCTAAGGAGCCAAATATTGCAGAAGCACCAAGTTCACCAAATTCTCTACAGCAAGGAGGCAATTTTGTTTTCTTTCAGGAAATGCAATTGTTACTGTCAAGACTAGCATTTTTTGCCCACTCCTAATTGACCTTGAACTGAGAAGCTTGCTAAATCATTTCAGAGGATAGTTAAAAATCGACATCATTGTAGCTCTGGAGTCAGATGTAGAGCAGACCAGGTAAAGATGGTAGCCTTCCTTCTCCAACAGACATTAGCAAACCAGGTGGGTTTTTACAACAATCAGTGAGCATTGCTCATCATCACTAATGTGATGGCCTTTCTAATTCCAGATTTATTAATTGAATTTAATTTCCACTTTCTACTATGGTGACATTCAAAACTTAAATCCCCAGGACATTCACCTGGGCTTCTGGATTATTAGTCCAGTGACATTAACACCATGTCAATATCCTTGTAGGAAAATGGGAAACTCAGTTAGGGACTTTAGACTAACTTAAGAGGCTAAACAAATTGGTCATGGATCTGAAACATTAGCTCTGTTTTACACCCCACGGACACTAGTTTCAATGTGCTCTCTTTTTAGAATGAATTGGATGGGTAGATTAGGCAGATGAAGTGAAGGGGGACAATATAGTTTGACAACAATATAGGTAAATGGGATTAAAACTATTTGATCACACAGAGGGAAAAAGAATTGATTCATTTCCAACTACAAAACAGAATGTGCTGGAGAAACTCAGCAGGTCTGACTGCATTGAACTTCCATTTGAGGTCATATTGTCAGAGAGATGTACAGCACAGAAACAGATCTCTCCGTCCAACTCGCCGACCGGATATTCTAGATAAATCTAGTCCCGATTGCCAGCATGTGGGCCATATCCCTCTAAACCCTTCCTATTCATGTACACGTCAGATGCCTTTTCAATGTTGTAATTGTACCAGCCTCCACTGTTTCCTCTGGCAGCTCATTCCATTTACGCATCGCCCTCTGCATGAAGAAGTTGTTCTTTAGATCCCTTTTAAATCTTTCTCCTCTAACCCTAAATCTACGCCATCTGGTTTTTGACTGCCCTACCCTGGGGAAAAGACCTTGCTTATTTAACCTAGTCATGCCCCTCATGATTTTATAAACTTCTGTAAGGTCACCACTCAGCCTTTGACACTCCGGGGAAAATAACCCCAGCCTATACAGCCTCTCCCGGTAGCTGAAATCCTCTAATCATGGCAATGTCCTTGTAAATCTTTTCTAAACCCTTTTAAGCTTCACAACATCCTTCCTATAGCAGGGTAACCAGAATTGCACACAATATTCCAAAAATGGCCTAACCAATGTCCTGTACAGCCACAACATGACTTCCCAACTCCTACACTCAATGCACTGTCCAATAAAGACAAACATACCAAATACCTTCTTCACTCTCCTATCTACCTGTGAGCCCACTTTCAAGGAACTATGAAGCTGCACTCCAAGGTCTCTTTGCTTGGTAACACTCTCCAGGACCTTACCATTAATTGTATATATCCTGCCCTGATTTGCCTTTCCAAAATGCAGCATCTAACACCTATCTAAATTAACCTCTATGTGCAACTCCTTGGCCATTGACCCATCTGACCAAAACTTTGACTTTATCCTAAAATGGTTTGAAAATGGCATAATAAATGCCAAACATTAGAGCATCAGTATGTTACTGTAACAGACTCTGAACATTCTTTCTGACACCTTGAGATGAAGTCTTACAACAGCGAGTAAATACAGAGGTTTCTCCTTGCTTGTACTTTAAAACAAAAGGATGTTTAACAATTGCTTTGACAATTTCACAATCAATGGCACTCATTATTTTTAGTCTGTAGCTATCTAGCATCGGACAAGACAGTAATTAACCTATGTCAGTTTTCTGTGCTTTGGATGGTGTGATAGATAACTGGGACAGGTGGGTATTTTAAGCCCTGTTAACCACTGTAAATTTCTAAACACTCAGAGAATGAATTTAGGCAGATGAGAATGTATGAAGATCTGTTGCCTGGAATGTTGCAATTCCTAACGCGATCTCATCAAAGTGTCTGGCCGAAACCACCGTCTGGACTCACTTAATGCAAATTATTGTTTTCAATTAACCTATAACACACTGCTTGGAATGTGGGACAAGTGTAAAATAAGGTGGCACTGACAGACTATTGCTTTGATTTAGCAGCTGACATGCAATTGCTCATTGCAATCTGTTCATTAAAATCCCACCTCATCCTAAAACTTACAGTACAGTACAGGAGGGAGAAACTATTACCTGGGATTGATTAACTGTTTGTGTCTTGTACACTGAGGGGCTGGAATCTGAAATTAAAAACAGGCATGCACTCTCGAGGGCAAGAGGGAATGGATATCCTGCAAATGATCCAGCGTCCAGCGTGGACAGAAAGGGCTGCAGATTGGGATTGTACAAATGATGGCTGCATTTTCTACTTCTCCTCTGCATGTAATTATTCTGCTGGTTGCACTCTCTGATGAAGGGTCTAGGCCCGAAACGTCAGCCTTCCTGCTCCTCTGATGCTGCTTGGCCTGCTGTGTTCATCCAGCTCTACACTTGTTCTGTCAGATTCTCCAGCATCTGCAGGTCCTACTATCTCTGTAGAAGTAAGACAGTCAGCTTCCCTGAACATGCTTTACCGATCAACAGTAAATTACAAACAGAAAGTGCTGGAGAAACTCAGCAGGTCATAAAGTCATGGAGCTGTATAACAGGAAAACAGACCCTTCGGTCCAACTCATCCATGCTGACCAGATGTCCTAAATAAATCTAGTCCCATTCGCTAACATTTGGCTCATATCCCTCAAAACCCTTCCTATTCATATACCGTCCAGATGCCTTTTAAATGCTGTAATTGTACCAGCCTCCACTGTTTCCTCTGGCAGCTCATTCCATTTACGTGTCACCCTCTGCATGAAAGTGTTGTTCTTTAGGTCCCTTTTAAATCTTTCCCCTCTCACCTTAAACCTATGTCCTCTGGTTTTTGACTGCCCCACCCAGGGAAAACGCCTTGCCTATTTCCCGTATCCACACCTCTCATGGTTTGATAAATCTCTATAAGGTCACCCCTCAGCCTCCAACGCTCCAGGGAAAAGACCCCCAGCCGATTCAGCCTCCCCCTATTGCTCTAACCCTTCAACCCTAGCAACATCCTTGTAAATCTTTTCTGAACATTTTCAAGGTGCACAGCATCCTTGCTATAGCAGAGACACTAGAATTGCACTAGTATTCCAAAAGTGGCCTAACCAATGTCTTATACAGCTGCAACTTAACCTCCCAACCCCTATACTCAATGCACTGAGCAATAAAGGCGAGTATACCAAACACCTTCTTCACTACCTTCACCACCTGGGACTTCACTTTTAAGGAACTATGAACATGCACTTGAAAGTCTCTTTGCTCAGCAACACTCCCCAGGACCTTACCATTAAGTGTATAAGTTGTGCTCTGACTTGCCTTTCCAAAATGCAGCACCTCACATTTATCTAAATTAAACTCCATCTGCCACTCCACAGCCCATTGGCCCGTCTGGTCAAGGTCCCTACGTACTCTGAGGTAACCTTACCTGAGGTAAACTTACTAACCATACCTCCTATGCTCACATCCAAATTATTTACATGAATGATAAAACTCAGTGGACCTAACACTGATCCTTGTGGCACACTGCCAGTCGCAGGCCTCCAGTCTGAAAAGCAACCCTCCAACCATCCCCCTCTGTCTCTTACCTTCAAGCCAGTTCTGTATTGAAATGGATAGTTCTCCCTGTATTCCATGTGATCTACCTTGCTAACCATTCTACCATGAGGAATCTTGCCGAAGTCCATAAAGATCAGGTCAACCACTCTGCCTTCATCAATCATCTTTGTTATTTCTTCAAAGGTTCAATTTCACACGCATAAAGGTACGTTGACTATCCCTAATCAATCACTGCCTTTCCAAATACATGTAAATCCTGTCCCTCAGGATTCCCTCCAACAACTTGCCCACCACCGATGTCAGCCTCGCTGGTCAATAGTTCCCTGGTTTTTCCTTACAACCTTTCTTAAACAGTGGCACCACATTAGCCAACCTCCAGTCTTCCAGCACCTCACCCATGGCTATTGATGATACAAATATCTCAGCAAGGGGCCCAGCAATCACTTCCCCAGCTTCCCATAAGAGTTCCAAGGAATAATCTACCTTTATATGATGTAAGATGTCCTTCACCTTCTCCTCTGTATTTATGCCAAGAGAAACAGAGTTAACGTTTCAACTCCAGCATGGCCATTCTTCAGGATCATTCAATACTTGTTTACTCACAGAATGTGATGTCACTGGCTGGGCCAGCATTTATTGCCCATCCCTAATTTCCCAGAGGACAGTTAAGAAACAAGTACATTACCATGGGTCTGGAGTCATATGTAGGCCAGACCAGGTAAAGCGGGTAGATTTTCTTCCTTGAAGGGCATTAGATGGATTTTCCCAACAGCCATGGTGGTTGGTGGTCACCATAATGCTCTAAGTTCCAGATTTTTGCTAAATTCACATTTAACCAGCTGATGTGATGGATTCAAACCCAGGTCCCCAGAAGATTACTGAGATTAATAGTCTAGCAACAATGCCACTAGGTCATTACCTCCCAGATAAGTTCATTTACACGAAACATTAAACCAGGCTGGGCTTTTCATTGTCAATGCTTCAGAAAATAATCTTTTTGAGTTTCTTAATGAAAGCTTTAGGCCTTGTTTGCTCTTGTGATGATCTCTGTCTTTTTAACCCTGTCTTTCCATGGCTTGTCCCCACCTTGAAACCTATTGACCTGGGTTTCAATTAAAATTGAGACAGTATGAACTGATTGAAAAGCTGGATATAGAAATCTCTCGGAAATTTTGCTTATGTTGTGACAGAAAGCAATCTAAAACAAACTTAAGACAATTCCCAGAGTAGGAAATAGCAAAGAAAACTTGTCCCCATTGATCTGAATCACTGGCACTTTGCCTGCTGAGTCAGAGAATCCCTACAGTGTAGAATGAAGCCATTTGGCCCATCAAATCTGCGGGGCTGCATCCCACCCTATCCTTGTTGCAAATGCATATATCATAGCTAATTCACCCAGCCTGTGCATCCCTAGACATTGGGGAAATTTAGCATGGCCAGTCCACTTAGCCTACACATCTTTGGCCTGTGAAAGGACACCTGTGCAGGCATCAGGGAAATTTGTAAGGGGAGATGATGGCCTAGTGATATTATAGCTGGTCTGTTAACCCAGACACCCAGATAACGTTGTGGGGATCTGGCTTCAAATCCCAGGATGGCAGATGGTGGAATTTGAATTCAATAAAATATCTGGAATTAGGAATTTAATGATGACAGTGAATCCATTGTCAATTGTTGGGGGACAATCCCATCTGCTTCATTAATGTTCTTTAGCGAAGGAAGCTGTCATCCCTTACCTGGTCTGGCCTACATGTAACTCTAGACCCACAGCAGTATGGTTGACTCTGGGCAATTAGGGATGGGCAATAAATGCTGCCTGGCCAGTGACGCACTCATCCTGTCAATGATTAAAACTCCACACAGCCAGTCACCCAAGGGTGAAATTGAACCCAGATCCCTGGCATTGTGAGTCAGCAGTGCTAACTGCTGAGCCCCCATACCACCCTTGAGTTGGATAGTTGTGGGTTGAAGTTCATCATTGAGTGGACACTGCAGTGTGGAATGCAGGGTGGGCTGCTTTGGAAAAAGGTTCTAAAATTGTGAGGAAAGTGCTAACTAAGACGACTACTGAATAGCTACTTTTGCGTAATTGCTTGCTAATTACCGGAACACAAAATTATTTGTGATTGCTTATAAAGATACACCTGATGGTTACAGTTCACTAACCATTTGGTTCTTGTTTTAAATTACATGCAGTAACTGGAAAATGTCAGCAGGCAGAAAAGGAAATCTTTCCTTTTATCATCGCATTATGGGAGATAATGGCTTAGTGGCATTATCACTCGACTATTAATCCAGAAATTCAATTAATGTTCTGGTGATTTGGGTTTCAATCCTACCACAGCAGATGTGGAATTTAAATTCAGTTAAAAATATCCAAGATTAAGAATTTACTGATGAGTATGAAATCATTGTTGATTGTTGGAAAAACCCATCTAGCTCACCAATGTCTTTCAAGGATGTAAATCTGAAGTCCTCACCTGGTCTGGCCTACATGTGACTCCAGACCCACAGCAATGTGGTAGACTCTTAACTGCCCTCTGAAGTGGCCAAGCAAGCCATTCAGTTGTATCAATTGCTACAAAGTCTCACATGGACTGCAGCTTCTCAAGAAGGCAACTGACCACCACCTTCTCAAGGGTAATGAGGGACAGCAGTAAATACTGGTCCAGTCACTGATGCCCATATGCCATGAGTGAATAAAAGAACATTGTCATTCCCACTTGGAAAATAGCAGTTGCTGTTGACTGATCTCTGAATTCCACCCCCAACACCTTCCTGTTTAAATATTGGTACAGGGAATCTGACTGAGGTTAGGCTGACAGCACAGTCTGATTTCATTGCTGTCAATATTTCTAGCAATGCCACCTTCAGAGGGAATTCTGATCTGCACTCACTGAGATTATCAATGAGAGGATCAATTATCGTTTAACTATGGTCCATTCATTGGTAATCAGTTTTTACCACATCCCTTTTGACACAAACCTGACAAATATCTAATAGCCCCATGGAATGGCACACACTGAGCAATGAAAAATATAACTGTTAAAAGTTTATTTACAGAAAATTCCACCCTTAGGAGAGAGATTAAAATCATAGTAATCTTACTTTGTGGTGTAGAGGCATCACGAAGCAATGACAACAGAGTTTCATTTGTTGTAAACTGTCATCAGAATGTGGAATGAGTTTATGACGGGCCTGCACATGCATACAGTAATATCTTGAACTCTTCACATGTGATAGAGGCAATGAGTGGTCATTGGCCATTCAACCATGTAGAATGACATTTGGTCCCACACCCTTTTAGGTATTTCTAGGCAACCAGTTCAGACATGTTATGACACACTTCTGGAGTAGGTGGGACTTGAACCCAGGCTTCCTAGCCCAGAGGTAGGCACCCTACCACCCTGCAAAAAAAGGACACCCCCTTCCCCGACCTTTTAGTCAGTGGTGAGAGTGAGCCATGACTGCTATGATTAATACAGTTCAACTGTCTCATTTGCTTTTGTGCAGATCTTACAGTGACCATATTGGCTGCCACTGTGGGCTATGCAACCACAGAATGCCACACCCATTACCAAAAGTAAAAATGAAATAACATCCATGAATTAATTTGCTTGGGAGAACTAAATATTACAGCTCGCAAGGATAAGTGAGGAGCAAGGGGATGGATTTAACAGAATGTAGGAAGAAAACAGACTTGATGGGGTAGAATAAACAAGAGAGAAATGGCTTCCAATGACAGAGAGAATCCAGAACAATTGGGAACTAATTGAAGATAATTAGCAAAAGAAGCTGAGGAGATTTTCACTAAAATAGAATAAATAACTGTGGATGCAAGAAATCTGAAGTAAGAACAGAAATTGTTGGAGAAACGCAGCATCTGTCGAGAGAAAAGCAAAATTACTGCTTTGAGTCTAGTTTGACTTTTCTTCAGAGCTAAACTTCTGAAAAAGGGTCACTGAACCCAAAACATTAACTGTGTTTCTGTCTCCACAAATATTGCCAGACCTGCTGAGTTTCTCCGGCACTTTCTGTTTTTGTTTGAAGAGATTTTGCATGGTACAGCCAGTTATCGTGATCTGCCAAAGAGGGTAGTGGAAACAGTAACTGTCAAGTTGGACAATTCCTTGAAGGGAAATTTTTTGCAGAATTTTGGAACTAATGTCATGTTCATTAAAAGGGCCAGTACAGGTACAATGGGCCAAAAGCCCTTCTTCTGTGTTATAAAACTCTATATGTCTGACTGATCTGTTTTATCTTGCTTTTCAGTAACAATGCATGATTCAAATTCTGCTCAATCCTCACCCTCCAATTCGAATAGCATTTTAGTAAATCCAACAGCCATCTTCTCAATTTACATATTCACAAAACAAGGTGTCAAAGCATTCATCCATGTCCAACTTACAGTACATTAAAGACAAGTAAAAGTTTGTCTTGACCCTGGCTTTTGAAGGAACCATGTGATAAGATATTTCAAGTTTTTACTGTACATAGAATTGCATGAAATTTACAGACTGGAAACAAGTCATTCAGTTCTTCCATTCCAAGCATGCTTTTTCCACTCATTTACATCAGAGACTATGGACGTAAATTCCTTCAGGTATGCATTTGGCCTCCCCTCAGAGTCAAAGCTGCCCATGACTGAGTGTAAATCTGTGCTGATACTTGTGAGCTCTGAATTTCAGTGCAAGAGGAATGTATAGGACATTGGAGTAACAATTAACTGTAAGAGTTCAGTGAATAGCTGGTAAGGAAGTGCAGAAATAAATGTTTCATAATAAATAACAATGTCAAATAGCTGTAAATCCCTTAGCTTTCCCTCAATGTTCATGTCTCAGATGATTTACAGTCTATTAAGTCATGCATTACTATCACAATGTGTATTCTGCTTCTGTGGTCAGATGCGACTGTTCAGGAATATAGTGTTACATTGCAATTTCAAGTACATCAGGTGCATTGTGCTAGATTAGATATAATGATATTTGAATGCAAATTTTTACACTCTTGAGAAATTCTTCCAAATTTTGCTAGAAACTGGTTATTTACTCAATCAGTCCTCAATCCAAGTCAACCACTTTAATATTAATAGTTGATGAAAATTTGATAAGCTTACAGATATAATTACAGCTTATGAGGTCAGACCCGTCCGGTCAAATATAACTTTCAGTCACACGGTGCAGATTTATCGATATGTCACTTCAGCTTTGCTCAAACTCAATAGCACATTCAGGAAAAGACCCTTCATCGAAATGCATGGATTCAGTACTCCAGCCCCCTTTCAGTAAAATCTGAGGTCAGGGGATATTGAAAGGGAAACTCTGAGCAATTGATTTGATGGAGGCAAGGCTCATCTGTAGATAGGATCATGACAACTGAGCAGCAGTACAGGGCTATGGGTCTAAAACAGCTCTGATTAGGAAATGTGAACCGGTCAATATTGACAGAGAAGATGGAAAGACATATGATATAGAAGATGCAGTCAATGCCCTGGCACTGTAGTAACTGCATTAGATTACATGGTAGAATTAAATATCGATAGAACTCCATCTAGGGATCAATGAACTTTTTTGGAAGATTGATACCTTGGCACGCTGTAGCAATATCCATTTATACAATTCAATAATATACTTGGTGTGGAAAGGTAATACAGTGGAGGACTGTTGATATGAGTGACATTGCGGGAATGAAATCATCCTCATTTGTTAAATTATTTCCCAGCACACAAAATCCATCAGTGCCCATTTAAGTAAATTGGGAATCAATCATGGTATCTCAGCAGAATTCTGTACAATAGAGACAACATCATCATTAGTCATTCTATTGTAGATGGCCTCAAGGAGACAAAATCAGACCATGTTAAAAACAATACCATACAGAGTTCCAATTGAACAACTAACCTTTCACTCTCTTTGCTCTCTGATGAAAGTTCTAGGCCCGAAATGTCAACTTTTGTGCTCCTGAGATGCTGCTTGGCCTGCTGTGTTCATCCAGCTCCACACTTTGTTATCTTGGATTCTCCAGCATCTGCAGTTCTCAATATCTCTAACCTTTCACTCTGCTCAGTCTGATTTAGTGAGACACAAGGGCCATTGTTGAAAAACACACGATCAAACTCCATTATCACAGAATCATACAGAATGGTAGAAGGTCAACTAGAGGAATCTTAGTAACTGTCCGATGATCACTGCTGTGTTGATCCTTTCAGCCTTTAGGAGTGTAAACGTTGTAAAATACTTTTAATTAAACAAGGAAAGGAAGAGGTGCGCAAGGAGTTAATGTTTCTTTCTGATGAACTCGGAATAAAAAAGAGGAGTTTACAGCAGAATAAATAAGTTCAGACTATTCCTCCTTGCTAGAGAATTGAAGATGCTGCTTGGCCTGTTGTGTTCAAGCTTTTGTGCTCCTAATATGTTGCTTGGCCTGCTGTGTTCATCCAGCTCCACACTTTGTTATCTCGAGAATTGAAGATATTGACACAAGAAGCCATGGCGTGGAGGTGCTGGTATTGGACTGGGGGTGGACAAGGTCAGAAGTCACATGACACCAGGTTACAGTCCAACAGGTTTATTTGAAATTGCAAGCTTTTGAAGCCTCATCCCTTCGTCAGGGGACCTGCTGAAGGAACAGCGTTATAAAGCTTGTGCTTTCAAATAAACCTGTTGGATATAACCTGGTGTCATGTGACTTCTGACATAAGAAGCAGAGTGGAGGTTAGGAAATTTTCGTTTTACACAGAAATTTATTATTTGGCAGCTTGGGAGGGCAATGGGACAAATATAAAGGTAACAGTCAAATTGGAGTCAGATATTCATTGAAAATGTTCATGAGAGAAGTGAAGGGGATTGGAACCAATTGGACACCTCTTTCTAGGGGCTGTCGCAGGTTTCATTGGCTGAATGGCCTCCGTCTGTGCTGTATGAATTAGTATGAAACTTTGAAGTCTATGGATGGCATAAGTATAGGTCTGTAGCCTTGCTGAATGGACTGAGTTAAGTGGGAAGATTGTGCAAAATAAATCTCCTCCCAAGTCTCTTATTAGCATTGTGCTAAAGTCCACAAATGATAAGGGGCGCATCTCTCCATCAGGGAGAGACAATTTGTTATGATTAGCTTGAGGGCAATCACTCCAAAAGCATGAGAAGACAGCCTTCAATGAACAAGTTTTTCTTAATTGTCTAGGTGATAAGTACTGCCCAGTCCTTGGGTTTATAGGATTTGACCTATCCACAACTTTGGATCCAATTTATATGATAAATATGGCATTTGCAAATATTAAGAGAAAAATGATAATATAAAATATTGGTGATCTTGTGTGTAGCCACTGTTTCTAACTCCTTTGTAACTCTTGACCTGATTTCATGCTTACTGTTGGAACTGTAAACATTTCTTACTGCTATAATTTATATCATGAGGCTTGATATTTTAAAACTAACTTTATCTGTGTCCCTTACCACCATTTGTGCAGCTCTCCACATGTTCACCTATTAATCCCAGTGAATTCCTCTTTTTGTTTGCTTGCAAGGGTACAGAATGACCTTTGGATGATATAACTGGAAGTCATTCACCAATAAATCACAGATTTGAGTGTTTTACCGTAACCATCAAATATTTTCTACCAAATGAAGTTGAAACAATATTGGGAGGTGATTTAGATGTTAGACAAGGGTGCTGACATGGCTTTCCATTGTAAACCTGTTTGATTAGCCCTGCAATGGATGGCAACAGAAATGCAAAGCAGTTGACATTGACCAAAGATGAGGTTTAGGGAGAGATAACCTCAAGATGACCCATTTCATCCTTGATGTTGGGGTGAAGGAGATCACAATTCATATGAATCAGAACAACCGAATTGTGAGGAAGGGTTTACAGAGCTGAAAGAAAATTTGGAGAAGGTGCGGTGAGAGGTTACAGAAATGCACAATGATGCTAATGGACTGGGGGGGACGTAGAAACCACCTCTGGCTGGCGAGAATGCGTGATTGTGGAGGGAATCTGGAACAACGACTGGCCTTTGAACAAGTCCCAGTTTTGTGAAGGGGAAAGCATTGCTTGCTGAATCTGACTGTATGAAACAAACATAGGGAACGCTGCAGAAACTCAGCAGGTCAATTCGCGTCTGTGGAGAGAGAAACAAGGTTAATGTTTCGGGCTGGGTCTGAAATCACTCTTTCAGAGCTCACTGGCTTTATGGCATTTATCAAGCGAAGATTTTTTTTGAATGCTACACAGCTGGTGGCGGAAATAATTAGCTCATGGCAAGTGTGAAATCAAATCGATTACAGTAATATCAGACACAACAGCAATGCATGAGTTCCAAATGAAACTTCTGGCAGATTCACTGAAGCATGCTTATTCTATAGTTTCTCTGAGAATATGCAATATTTATGGAAATGTGAGCAAGCAGTGAAACCCCTTTCCAGATACTCTTCAATCAATTAACCCAGCTGTCAATCTAGGGTTTTTGTGCTGACATCAGACAATGGATCCAATCAGTACCAGGATGGAGGTTAACATCAGTGCCAATCTTTTATTGCTCAGCACTTGTACTTTGCTCAGAATGGACCAGATTCTACAACGAGAGCACAGGGAGAAATATTGAAACATCTCAATTGCTTGCACACCTCTTTCAGATTTCCAATATGGTTGCGCTGGTCTGGATCGGCCTACAGCTTGCCTACCCAACCAGCTATAGATAGTATGAGGGGATGAAAGAAAGAGGAAGTAATGATATAGCTAAATCAGAAAACAAATCTAAAAGTATGTGTTTAAGTGTGTACAGAAGAATAGCCATCCTCACGGCCCTTAATTATTGTGATAGTAAAAGTATAGATACAATAACAGTTGCAGTTTGAAAGCTTGACATGAGGATACTGCAAAGTTTTAAGCATTGATTCCCAAAACTGAATCTTGCTAATTATTTGATAAACCCAATTCAATGAAGTAACTCACAATAGGGCGCCTATTAACTTAGTTTTAGGGAACGTGCATGCATTAAAACTTATCATGCTTAACGTTAGCTAAAAATTAAATCCTGGAGTTGTGGGCTCTGTGATAAAGGGAAAGGAAGATGAAAGAAAAAAGATGAAAGAATTAATGAACCCACAACCAAAGACCATTGAACTGTGAAATAAAGACAGGAAGTACTGGAAATTCACAGCAGGATATTGTCAGCTGAACGGTTCTAATTAAAGAAAGAATGAAGCATTTGTAAAACACCTTTCATCACCCCCTGATGTTTTGATATAATTCATAACTAATAATTATTTTTGAAGTGTAGTCACTTTTACAATAGAGGAAACATAGACTTACGCAGAGCAAGATCCCATAAATGGCAATGAGATAATGACCAGATAATTACAGTTTATAGGTCTGAAAGGGTTAATATTGAAGAGTGCCAGAAACACAATGCCCCCAGGGAGATGTCATATGGACTGGGAGCCTGAAGCTAGTTGCTGATATGCAATAAACCACATTATACTCAACACAAGAGCCTCTTCTAGTTAGGCCTGGAAATGGTTTTCCTCTATAACAAAGTGTGAAGCTGGATGAACATAGCAGGCCAAGCAGCATCTCAGGAGCACAAAAGCTGACGTTTCAGGCCTAGACCCTTCATCAGAGAGGGGGATGGGGTGAGGGTTCTGGAATAAATAGGGAGAGAGGGGAAGGCGGACTGAAGATGGAGAGAAAAGAAGATAGGTGGAGAGGAGAGTATAGGTGGGGAGGTAGGGAGGGGATAGGTCAGTCCAGGGAAGACGGACAGGTCAAGGAGGTGGGATGAGGTTAGTAGGTAGGAAATGGAGGTGCGGCTTGAGGTGGGGGTAAGGGATAGGTGAGAGGAAGAACAGGTTGGGAGGCGGGGACAAGCTGGGCTGGTTGTGTGATGCAATGGGGGAAGGGGAAGAACTGGGCTGGTTTTGGGATACAGTGGGGGAAGGGGAGATTTTGAAGCTGGTGAAGTCCACATTGATACCATTGGGCTGCAGGGTTCCCAAGCGGAATATGAGTTGCTGTTCCAGCAACCTTCAAGTGGCATCATTGTGGCACTGCAGGAGGCCCATGATGGACATGTCGTCTGAGGAATGGGAGGGGGAGTGGAAATGGTTTGCGACTGGGAGATGCAGTTGTTTATTGCGAACCGAGCGGAGGTGTTCTGCAAAGCGGTACCCAATCCTCCGTTTGGTTTCCCCAATGTAGAGGAAGCCACACCGGGTACAGTGGATACAGTCTACCACATTGGCAGATGTGCAGGTGCATTTTCCTCTAACATGCTAAACCCAAGCAAGTGCAGTAACTCCCTAGAATTCATGAGGGTGGTGCAACACTGGAGAGGCACTTGGCGAAGTGACAGTGTCATTCGGGCCTCTCCATTTTCGGTTTTCACCGTGCTCCATGAATAATAGACCAATCTACCACATACCACATGGCGAGATACAAACCTGGTTTAATTGTACATAAAACAAGAATAATCTGCTTTAGTCACGTCATTTGAGGAATAAATGTTCACAAGGCCAATATGTAAAGCTCCCTTTGCCTTTATTTGAAACAATGGATCTTTAACAAGCAATATAGGTAGTGAAACATACTCGCTGGTGAGTGATTGCCGAAGACAATGATGGAGTGAAACAAGCCTCTGTAGAACCTCCCATGTGAAAGAAGGCATTATCAACAGTGCAGTGCTCCCTTAGTATAGTATTGGAAATGTCAGCCTAGATCTACCTCCTGAAAATGCATTAGGCCATCAATTCACAAACCTTAGGACTCAGAAGCAACGTCTGAGCCACTGATGACATACCTTAATGATCTGGAAGCGTTACGTCAAACTGTCCCATGAAAATTTGATGAGCTTCACAATAATCACGGAAACTGAGCTGCCAAGTAGGAAATTCCATGAGGAAATTCTCAGTGGCTACTCATTGCTACATATCTTTTATTTCCCTTTCACATTTTCAGTTCTAAAACCTGCATGAATTAGCTGCCATGCTTCTCTCAGAGAATTCGAGACACAGGTCCCATGGCTGAGAGATTTGCTTCCAACGTGCAAAACAAAGATTGCTCTGTGCTGCATGTGTCCTGGAGTTTTCAGAAAGTGAATGCAACTCCTGAGGCTTATTATTTTTGAAATTCCAGCAATTATACTACTCCAGAGAGTTCATGTCAAAAGTTGCTCAAAAATAAATCAAACAATTTTGGAAACATTTAACTGACTAAGCAGAGAGCTGAGAAAACTTGCTCATAATAGCCCTGAATGGTGGTCATTCAGTCAATCCCAGAAACTAGCATACCAGTAAAAATGGTCAAAATGATCTACAAAGTAATATTACTGGATGAGCACTTAGCAAAGTGAGATATTCCTACACTGTCATTGGAGCCTATCCATTTTGGGTTTTCCAACTCTCCAGTTTCCAGGTCAAAACAAACGGAAGAAAAACCATGGACGCAATAAAACATTTGGTGTTTCATAGAACAGAATCATAGAATCCCTACAGTGTGGAAGCAGGCCATTTTGTCCATTGAGTCCACACTGACCCTCCGACCAACATCACACCCAGACCCACACCTGTACACTATCCCGGTAACCCTGCATTTCCCATGGCTAATCCACCTAGTGTGCACATCCCTGGGCACCATGGACAATGTAGCATGTCCAACCCACCTAACCTGCACAATTTTGGACTGTGGGAGGAAACCCACACACAGACACAGGAAGAATGTGCAAACTCCACAGATACAGTTGCCCGAGAGTGGAATCGAACCTCAGTTCCTGGTGCTGTGAGACAGCAGTTTCTTTGTGTTTCTTTAATCATAAATTCTTTGAAAAGATTTGTGTGAGTTATAACAGAGGAGTTGTCTTCACCGTTCTACAGTACTGCAGCGAGACATGCTCTGTTGCATTGAAAACAATAAGATTTATGGGGCCAGGTAGGTAAGTGGAGTGATGAGCACAATCAGATCAGTCAGGATCTTACAGAACAGGTTGATAGCATAAATTCAAACTGAACAGTTCAATGTCACACTCTTTGTCGTCACACTCAAGCAAAGATATTGCAATATGAATTCTGACGCTCTGGGCAATTAGGGATGGGCACTAAAATGCTTGTATAGCTACAGCAATGTCCACATGCTATGAATGAAAAAGAGTCTTTTTTTTATGTCCTTTAGAATGTATTCAACATTGAGCTTCCTTTGTTCAAAATACATTGACAGTCTGGTACGAACATGCTCAATGATTGACCACCATGTTAACCACATTGGAAAAACACAACTTGTCCATGTTTCACTCTGAGAACAGATTTGTTCAAAATTGCAAATAACTGGGATTAGAACATATTTGAGCCTCTGGAAATCTGTGCAGTTTTACTCTTGCTGCCAGTTCCAATAAACCCCTCATTCCCAGAGTTGAGGGGAGTTGAATAATTTTGGGTGTGATTGCAAGTCAAGAAGCCTCAAATAGTACTTCAAAGAATTCTTTCCAAATCCTCTTGACTTCCCAAAGGTGTCCAGATTAAAATACATTTCCAGTTTTAAATGTAATGTATGACCCAGGTTTAAGGATTAAAATGAGCCCCTGAAATATTAGCTGTTTGTACCACGCCTGCCATTATACCAGCATTACATTTATGACAAGGCTGGTGGTGTAGTGTTCTGGCTGCTAGACTTGTAACTGAGAATAAATGGAGGCAATGCGCAGGTGACTGGGCTCAAATCCCCCCATCAACACGGAATGGGAGCTTTCTATTTTCTTATGGGATTTGAATAGTTAGGTGGTTTATTTGACCAACGGAGATGTGAAGAGCTGAAGGGCCTTTTCTTCTGTGCTGCAGATCTCAATGGCTCTGTGTCAAGTCCCAGAGTGGGACCATGAACAAGCAATCCAATGCTCTGAGCCCTGGTCCCAAGCCTCATAAGCACCATTGCTGCGACTGCAGTTCTGAAGAAATGTCACAATAGACTTGAAATGTTAACTCCAAGGGCTTGCTGAGTTTCTCCAGCATTTTCTGCGTTTGTTTCAGATTTCAGAGTGGTTGAGGCCATAACGTTCAAGAAGGAGTTAGATACAGTTCTTAGGGCTAAACAGATTGATGGGTTTGTGGGGGGAATGGGAGGAAAGTAGGAACAGAGTGCTGAGTTGTATAATTGTGTATGATCATATTGAATGGCAGGGCAGGCTTGAAGGGCTGAATGGCCTATTCCTGTTGCTGTTTTCTTTGTTTCTTTGTTTTCAGCATCCAAAATATTTTGCTTTTACTCATACAATGACGACCTTGTAAAGGGTGAACTGTGGCATAAAGCTATCCTGGAAATCTTAACATTCGGTTACCTGAAAACAATACCTAGTTTCCAATAGATTCCTGCAAAGGTTGTTGGTTTTTGACCTCCCACAGATATGGCCATCAATTAAAACAACAGCACTTCCTACCCAACCCTAACTGTCTGAGAGAAGGAGAACATGAGTGGCTTCTTGAATTGTAGCTGCTGGGGTGGCACGGTGGCTCAGTGGATAGCTCTGTTGTCTCACAGCACCAGGGACCCGGGTTCAGTTCCACCCTCAGGCATTTGCATGTTCTCCCCGTGTCTGTGCAGGCTTCCTTCAGGTGCTCTGGTTTCCTCCCACCGTCCAAAGATGTGCAGGTTTGGTGATTGGCCATGCTAAATTGCCTATAGTGTTCAGGGATGCCTCGCTTAGGTGGGTTATAGTGGGATGAGTCTGGGTGGGATGCTCCAAGGGTTGGTGTGGACTTTTTGGGCTGAAGGGCCTGTTTCCACACTGCAGGGATTCTATGTTCTATCCATGTGATATAGGCATGCTCTCAGTGCAGCTAGGGAAGGATTTTCAGAATTTCAACCAAGGAACAGTGATATATTTGCAAGACAGAATGGTGTGTGGCTAGAATTTAAACCTTCTAGTGGTGAGATTACCACAGTGGAGGAACTCAGTCCAAAAATAAGAGGCAGACATTTCAAAAATGGAATTAGAAGACTCTTCTGCACACAAAGGGTGGTGGAGGTTTGTAACTCTCCAACAAGGAGCAATTACTGCTGGCACAATTGGTAATCTTGTGATTTAAATTGATAAGATTTTAAAAAAGAGAGACCAACCTGTTTGGACATGTTATGACACACCTCCATGGTCATCATCCTGAGTTGGAACTTAACGTAGGCTTTTCTAAGTCAGAGCCAATAATCCAATCGCAACATATGAGTTGACAGCTGACTTCCTCAGCTAAAATTATTGGAAGATGTGAGAAAAGGTGGATTTTCAGGGATTATCCAATGAATAATAAGATCATAAGACATAGGAGCAGAAGTAGGCTGTTCAGCTCATTGAGTCTGCTTCACCATTCAATGAGATCAGAGCTGATCTGATAATAATCCTGAACTCCACTTTCCTGCCTTTTCTCCATTGCCCCCGATTCTCTAACTGGTTAAAAATCTGTCTGTCTTAGTCTTGAATATACTTACTGATCCAGCTCGACAGCCTTAGGCATTTCACAGACTCAGGAGTCTCAGAAAGAATAAATTCTTCCTCTTCCTGACTTAAATGTGCGACTCCTTATTTTGAGGTTATGTGTTCTGATCCCAGACTCTCCCTCAGTAATGGAAGGAGCTGCTGATATTGCAAGATGAATACAAATGCTGATGGAGATTGGATGGGTTGAATGGCCTGTTTCTGTGCTGCGAGGTTGAAGACTCAACACTCTGTGTTATTGGTATTTCATCCACCACTTCTAAAATTCATTCTCCCCACTACACAGTCACAGTGGTGCATACTGTATGCAATATGCGCTGTCGAATTTCACCAAAGTTCTTTCAGTCGCTCCTTCTGAACAAGGGGCCTCTGCCATTTAGAAGGACAAAGACAGTAGGTACAAGGGAACACCACCCCCTGCCAGTTCCCCTCCAAGCCAGTCACCATCCTGACTTGGAAATATGCCATTGTTTCTTCACTGGAAGATTCATTGAAAATTATTTGTATCATTGTAAAAACTGGTAACATCTCAAGTTTTTCCAATATGTCTGACGGCAATTGATTAGCGTGGGAGAGTTTTCTGGTCAGTCCAGCCACAGAAGGCCATTGCAAACCACTTCAGGATTTTGCCCCTATGTGCGGATTAATCCAGCAGGAGTCCGTGGCCCATCCCCCAGAAATGTAAATGTAAATTCACCAAAGATTCTTAGACAGCTCTTTCTAAACAGCCACTACCACATAGAAGGACAAGGGCAACAAATAGATGGGAACACCATCTTTGCAAATTCCCCTCCAAGCCACTCACCACCCTGGCTTGGAAATATATCACTGTTCCTTCAGTGTCACTGGGTCAAAATCCTGCAATTCCATTCCTAACGGCAACATTGGTCGACTTATGTCACCTGGACTGCAGTGGCTCAAAAGGCAGTTCACCACTATTTTCTCCAAGGGTAACTAGGGAAGGGCAATACATGCTGATCCATCTAACGACGCCCATGAGTCAAAAAAATGGGAGCAAAGACAGATCATGATTATTTTTATTCCTAATTCTTTGTACCCTCCAATAAATGCACACATCTTCCCTATCAGACCCTTGCCTACTCTTAAAGACTTCTGTCGGCTCACTCCTCAGTTTTTTAATGCATAAAGGAGCGACTGAAATAAGCTACAGAAATGTTTCAAAGACAAAAGCCACACTGATGAATGGCTTTCTTCGGGGAAATGAGTAGAATCACACAACATGATCCCCCAGATCACCAGTGAAAGCTCAGTAACTCCATGTAACAAAAATGGAATTTGTTTTGATCCATGACTGTAAATCAGTGACTCTTATTTATCAATGGGTAGAATTGTGGAGTGTAATACTCAAGAGTCTGATAACAATCCTGGAATCCCATGTAATGCAAAGGGAATTTGACTTCACTCAGTCACTTAATGATTCAGCCCTGGTTATAAACTTGGAGTAGGAAACAGTGGAGTTTTATACTTTTCACAGATGGTAAAACTAAAACCCGAACCTAAGACCAGGCAGCCTGGAATTAGGTAAAATAAATTGTAATGTGTCTGCAATGCACACAGCAACCTCCTCCTGTAATCAGTGCAAAGTCAAGACTTATTGATCATTACAGATCATTACAGGGATGATAAAACTCCAGAAAACTTTCTGCACAGAAAGAGGTCATTAAGCCCATTATTGTCTGCTCTGGCCAATAAGATAAATACTAGTTGGCCATACTTATACTATCTTCCAGCCCATCAACAAAAGCCTTACAAGTTCCAGTACTTCTGTTGCAGATCCAGTTTCCCTTCCAATGGTTGAAATTTCTCTTTGTGTCTACCAGAACACTGCAGAGATCCAATAACTGCAGAAACTCTCCAGTCAGAGCATTCCGGGTATTATCTCTGAAGTGCAGAGACTTAATAAAGTGTCAGTTCTTCCCTGTATTGCTGCTTTTTTTTGAGCAATTTCACAATTGGTGAGAGTAGGCTGATGGTGGTTACTTGTGTTGACCATGAATTCCTCAATGAACATGTCCTAGTTTCAGGCCCTGACCTCTTCCTCATTTCTATGCATTCCAGTTCTATTCTGCACCTACACCACCCTGTTCACCCATTGCCACAAATTCAAAATGCTGATCATAGTGTCTAAACCCCTCAGTGACCTCAATACTCAATATCCAGTTCCATTCACCTTTCATGTAATTCCCATGCATTTTTGATCCACAATTGATGTGCATCCTTCTGCTGTCTAGAGCCTAATCTCTGGAATTTCCTTTGTTGCCTTGTCTACTTCCCTACCTCTCATTTATTTCTTCAAAACACTCAATGACCTGTCCTCCACCGCTCTCTGAGGCAACAAGTTCCACATATAAACCATGCTTTGGCTGAAGAAATTCTTTATCATCTCAGTTCTAAAGGGTCATCCCTTCTCTCTGAGTCTGCGTCTTTGGGTCCTAGTCTCTCCTACTAGTAGAAACATCTTCTCCACATCCACTCTATCCAGGGTCTCAGTATTCTGTAAGTTTCAATCAAATCCCCCCTCATCCTTCTAAACTCCACCGAGTACAAACCTAGAGCTCTCAAACACTCCGCATATGACAAACCTTCAACCCCAGGATCATTCTTATAAATCTCCGCTGGACCCCCTCCAATGTCAGTACACCCTTCTTTAGATATGGGGTCCAAAGCTGTTTGCAATATTCCAAACGAGGTTTGACCAGAGCCTTATACAACCTCAGCAGTACATCATTTATCTTGTATTCTAGCTCTCTTGAAATAAATGCCAACATTGCATTTGCCTTCCTAACAGCCAACTGAACCTGAATGTTAACCTTAACAGAATCGTTAACTGAACTCCAAAGTCCCTTTGTGCTTCATATTTCCAAAGACTTTCCCTGTTTAGAAAATAGTCTGTGACTCTATTCTGCCTAAAAAAGTGCACAACCTCACAGTTTCCCACATTATATTCCATCTGCTACTTCTTTGCCCACCTTTCATAGCCTGCCCAAGTCCTTCTTCAGCCTCCTCACTTCTTCAACACTCCCTGTCCCTCCACCTATCTTTGCGACATCTGCAAACTTAGCCACGGTGCCCTCAGTTCCATTCGTCCAGATCATCAATGTAGAACATCAATGGTTTCCCAACACTGACCCCTAAGGAACTCCACTAGTCACCAGCTGCCATTCTGAAAAAGACACCGCTATCCCCATTCTCTACCAGTTAGACAATCCTGTATCCATGCCAATATTTTACCCCCACCACCATGGGCTCTTTTCTTATTGAACAGACTCCTGTTTGGCGCCTTGTCAAAGGGCTTCTGGAAATCCAAATAGATCACATCCACCAACTCTCCTTTGTCTAACTTGGTCATTACCTCCTCAAAGAATTCTAACACATTTGTCAGGCATGGCTTCCCTTTGATGAAGCCAGACTGAATCAGCCCTATTTTGTTATTCACTTCTAAGTACTCCATTATCTCATCCTTAACAATGGGCTCTAAAACATTACTGATGACCGAGGTCAGCTTAACTGGCCTATAGTTTCCTGTTTTCTGCCTCCTTCCCTTTTTAACCAAGGCCGTTACATGTTGGTTGAGAGATAAGTGTTCAAATGGGCAAAAAATTGAAAACTTCCTTGCTCTTCTTTCAAATAGTGCTATGGGGTCTTTTACTTCTGTCTCATCCAAATGAAAACACCTCTAAAGGTCGAGCACTCCCTCGCTACTGATTCTCGCAAGAGTCCTACTCTCCCTCATTACTCCACAAGCAACTACTCCTTCCACCACCCACACTCAGTAGTAGCGGTGTGTGCTATCTACAAGATACAATGAAAAAATTCACCAAAGATTCTTACACAGCTCTTTCCAAACACACGACCACTTCCATCAAGTAGGACGAGGGCGGCAGATACATGGGAACACCACCCAGCTTCAAGTTCCCCTCAAAGCCACTTATCATTCTGACTTGGGAAAATATCGCTGTTCCTTCAGTGTCACAAGATCAAAATCCTGGAATTCTCTCCGCAACAGCATTGTGAGTCTACGTACAAGGCATGGACTGTAGAGGTTCAAGAAGGCAGCTCACCACCACATTTTCAAGGTGTGGGGGGGAATAAATGCTGGCTCAAACAGCCATGCTCATGTCCCAAAAGTAAATAACCTGAGTATTGCCAAATCTCTGCTGTGGAACCTGAAAGCAGACTGTTCTGACACAGAGGTAGCATTGTTTCGCATTGATTGAGAGAAAAGCCTCTTCATGAAATATTTCAATCTGTGAGACATCTGTCCCAAGATTCACATTCTTAACACAAGCAAATGGACAACAGAATTGTTAGCTCACTGAAATAATATTAACAAAACTCAGGCTGTCCCTTGGGCCTTCCAATTAGACTGGGTATCCCACATGATAGCACCGAGTTTAGAGTTGTAATTGTATGTGAAATTTCTAGCCCATAATATCTAAAGCTCTTTGTTTTTGTTTTAAGTTAGTGAACAGTGACATCCTGGACTTGTCACCAACAGATGTTGAATAACCCCACGAGTTAACTGTAGTATGGCGGGACATGTGGGACTTATGAAATGGTACTTTGCAGAATGTTTCAATCTTTGGTGCATTGCAACTCACGAGTCTTCAGAAACAGGATAATGCATGGTCTGTGCAGACGGGCAACTCTAATGAAACTGCATCTGGAACAGAAAGATTGCAGTCCTTAAATTTCAGCTACATTAATTTACAATTGCCTTTAAGCTACATTAAGGGCCTATTTTGTCAAGTTTGATTGAAGCATATGTCTAGACCTTTCATTATTAGATATTATTACCGAACTGCCATGTTTTCATTGTGCAGTTTCCTGCAGAGCTTATAATAGTGCCAGTCATGGCCAGGGACTGAGAACATTACCTCCGCTGCTGGAGATATCACAAAAGCAACATAATTAAATAAAATTATAAATTAACCAGCAACATAATTATACAAGGATTTTTTCCACATTTATGCCGATCCATTTATTTCTTATGCTTGTCATTACTCATATTAACTCTTTCTCCACCATGTCATGGATCACTTTCAACGCCCATTCAGTCATAAATTTGGTTATATGGGCATTTAGTGTATAATGAGTTTTTTAAAACACCCTTGTGAAATATCAGTAAGCTGTTAAATACTCTAATCTTTTATTTGATGAGAATGTTATGAGTCAGGAGGATACTTTAAAGAATGATTTCATCCTTTAAATATAAAGAACACAGTCCATAAGCTGACTCTATCATCTCAGAGTGCATTACAACATACTTCATAAAAGGATGGCTTTGTTTCATTGCCTTTATCCCCACTGCTCCTACATAATATTCACATTTTGAAGCCTCTCTCTCTTTTACTCAACCTCCTTAAGCTGTTAAATAGCTTGTCTGACATACGGATGGATAGCATGGCGATGGCATGGGCCAGTTGGGTTAAACAGACTTTTTCTTGAACTGTACATCTGAAGTAACTTTGCTTGGGCTAAGCTTGAGAAGATCAAAGCCTTCAGCATCATCCCACACTGTGTAATATTTCCACCTCCTTTATCCAATTCCCCATTGCTGCCTGAGACAGGGAATGGTCACCCACCTAAACAAAAAACATGATTTAAAATATGCTTTGGGCCCTGATTGATCAGAATTTTATTGTGACAGTTTTGAGGAAGGGTCACTGCACCAAAACGCTGACTCTGCTTTTTCCTTCAGAAATGCTTCCAGACCTGCTTAGCTTTTCCAGCAACTTTGTTTTTGTTTCAGAGTATTACTGTGGGTTATTTCTGCCATCGGTGTTGACTCTACATATTCTTGGATTACTCTGATCATTCCAATCTGATCTGCATATCATCTTCACCATAAAAGTAATTAATTTCTACCTGTGCAGCCTCAAACATCCCATAATTACTTCAACTTTTTAAGGCTGAAACTGAATTTATGATTGTAGAGTTGCCTCATCTGCAGTACTGTGAGCAGTTCTGGTCCTCTTACTAAGGAAAGATATCTTGTCATTGGAGACAGTTCAGAGAAGGTTCACTAGGATGATCCCTGGTATAGAAGGATTGTCTAAAGAGCAAAGGCTAATCAGGTTGGGATTGTACACACTGGAGTTTAGAAGAATGAGGGGTGATCTCATTGAAACATATGGGATTCTTGAGGGACTGGACAGAGGAACTGCTGAGAGGATGTTTTCCCTCATGGGAGAGTCTAGGGCCAAACAGCATAGTCTCACAATAAAAGGGCACCAATTTCAGACTCAGGTGAGGAGAAATTTCTTCTTTCAGAGGGTTGTAAGCCTTTGGAACTCCTTGCCGCATGGAATTGCGGGGCAGAATCCTTATGTATATTAAATTTCTGAGAGAGGATAGATTCTCGATCATTAGAAGAATAAAGGGTTACAGTGAAAACACAGATAATTGGATGTGAGAAATATTAGATTAGGCATGATTCTACTGAATGACAGAGTAGGCTCTAGGTTGAATAGCCTATTGTTGTTCCTATTTCTTATGGTCTACAGCTGGCTAGTCTTTCATCTTCAATTCCCAAAAAAAACTCAACTCAGTTTGCAGATTGCAAAATTTTAAAGCAAATCTCTTTCCCTCTTCACAACACCATCTGTAAGCAGATTGTGGCTTAACATTTCCCCTTTGTTGTAAGTAATCGAGCTATATTTCCCACATTTCCCTTGTTTGTAGGTTCTGAGTTTGCCAGCGCAAAGTATCAACTTTAAACCCAAGCTGAGGTTTATTTGATGCAATCTTAGACATAGTATGTTCTCGCAACACAACCAGAATTACAACTGTACATGAGTTATAGCATTGTAATGGATGGACCAATTATTCGATAAACAATGACTTAAACACAAAACAGACAATGTCATCAAAAACTTCCATCTCTTGTGCTTCAATGTTAACAGCAGTACCTTCACCAGCCTAAGGTCCAAAATGCTGAAGTGATCCCAATTGTCATTTCTGTGTTTTTATCCTGAAACTCATTCCCTAACAGTCGGAACTGGGTTTCCTTACATTGCACAGACTATAGTGGCTCAAGAAGATGAATTCCATCCACTTTCTCAAGGAGTAATTAGTGAACAGTATTAAATTGCTGACCTTGTCAGCAATGCCCATATCTCAGGAATGGATGAAAAAGAAAGTTGATTTTTTAGCTTGAGTTTTCAAATCAACCTGTTGGACTATAACCTGGTGTCATGTGATTTCTGACCTTCTCCACCTTAGTCCAACACCAGCGTCTCGATATCATGGCCAAGGTTTTAGTCATCCCTCCTATTTTATTTTCTTATAGATGGTCTTTTTATCTTCTGTGAAGCACATTAGAATGTTGTTGACTGAATATAAAATGCAAGTTCTTCAATCTGTTGCTAAAGCTGCATTTTAGTTCATACCAGAGGGAATTTCTCAACTCATCTGTGTGAATGACGAGAAAAGCCAAAGCACACATGACTTGGAGCGAAGAGAATCGCTGGCATAATCTTTAGTGGGAGAGGGATGGAATGAATGGCAAGCCAAAGAACTTCATACAACTCCATTAAGCACCCATTCAAACCCTGTCAGTTTCAAGATCCGTCTGGGGAAAGGGAATTTGGGCTCAAAGACACCACCAATTATGACCCACAGGAACGGTCCATTACAATCAGGGAGAGAGGAGGCTGTGATCAAGGAAAATGCATGAGGGTTTGGAGGAGACATTGTACATGTAGAATTACATTGGCCATGCAGCACAGTGTCAGATCATTCAGACTTACCAGTCCATGGCAGCTCAAAGACATACAAACAAAAGCATTATGAGCAGGAGTAGGCCGTTCAGTCCATTCAGCCTGCTCCACCATTCAATGAGATCAAGATTCATCAGATGGCAGCCTCTGCTCTATATTCCCACCTACCCCAATAATCTTTGACTCTGTTGATAGTCAAGAATCTATCTAAGTGGACCTGAAAAATCTTCAATGCCCCTGTGTCCACCATTCTTTGGGGACGAGATTTCCAAAGACTCATATCCCTCTGGGAGTAGGAATTCTTTGTCATTATGATCTTAAATGAAAGATTCCATGATTTTAAACTGTGTTTCCATATTCTAATCTCTTCCACTTTCAATATCCACCCTGTCAAATGTTCTCAGGATCTTATATCTTTCAATCAGATCACCTTACATTCTTCTAAACCCAATAGACATAGGCTCAACTTGTTCAACCTTTTCTTATACAATAAATTCCTATCTCAGGTAACAGTTAACTGAAGCTTCTCTGAACTGCTTCCAATGCACTTACATTCTTTCTGAAATAACCCTCCAGATTTGGTCCAACTAATGATCCACACAATGTAGCAAAACATCCTGACATGGATATGGATTCCCTTCACAATAAACAATAATATTCCACTTGCATTCCCAATTACTTGTGGCAGCTGCACACTAACATTTTGTGCTTCTTGTACTGGAACACCTAGATCCCTGTGTATATCAGAATACTGTAATCTCTCTCCAATTAAATAAAGTAATTTTGTTTATTCTACCTGCAAGGTGGACTAGTTCACATTTTACCACACCTACCTAATTTTGTCCACTCATTTAACCTATCAATATCCCATAGCAGACTTGTTAAGTTCTCTTTACAATTTATTTCCTACCTATCTTTATGCCTTCAGCAAATTTACCAATCATGTATTGGTCCTTCCATATACATCATTTGTAGAAATTGCAAATAATTTGAGGCCCCAACACTGACTCCTGTACCAGTCCACTTGTTATATTCTGCCAACCCAAAATGGACTCATTTATGTCCATCTTCTGTTTCCTACAAACCAGCCAATCTTCAATCCGTGCCATTATTTTACACCCAATATCTTGAGCTCTTACGTTAATCCTTGATGTATTAACTTGTTAAATGCATTCTGGATGCCTACATACAGTATATCCACCACTTCCCCTTTATCAACATTGCTTATCCATTACTCAAGGAACTCTAATGTTAGTCAAACATGATCCCCCTTTCACAAAACCATGTTGACACTGCCTCATTGCTTCGCTATTTACTAACTACCCTGCTCATGGTGTTGATGCTACATCATTAACAGATGTATTTTATCCTTTTTATTATGAAAAAGGTTTGAGACAAGGGCAATGAGCATTCTGCTCAAATCAATAAAGTAAACATCTTCTGAAGTCTTGGGGTTTATTTTTAAAAGTTGAAACAGCCTGAATGGTCAAGCTCCGACAGAACCAAGATTTTTAGTTATAGCTTTCTGCATTTGCTGGGGTCTCAAAGCTGGGTGTGATGGTTTTTTATTCTTTTCTCTTACAGCCGAAAGCTGGGCTTGTCTTCCTGCTTCTAGAATTGCATGTGAGACTAACTGTTTTATTAAATTTGCTTTTGCCAATGCTGTGTTTATGGGAGGTTAATATATAAGAACAGTTAATTAGTAATAAATAATAGACATACATTGTTTTGTTAAACATTTTTATAGAATTACAGTTAAGACAATTTTTAAAGAATATTTTGTCAGTGTTTTAACAGAAGTGTAAAAATAAAGTGCGTTTTGCTTAAAGTCAAGTAATTTGACCAATCAAATGCAATGCCTTACACTTACCTTTAAGATAAGAAAATGTCAGGGTCTAGGCTATCTTCCTAATATATTTTGAGGGGGTTTGATCTGGTCCATAACATAGTCACCTGCTTAATAATCGATTCAAATATATTCCGGAAACTGATGTTCAGCTACCAAACTCCTTCTGTCTATCCTCATTTAATTCAATCAGCAAATCCCTCTGTTCATCCATCCAGTTTTCTCTTAAACACCTCTGTACTGTTCATCTTCAACACTCCTTGTGGTAGCAAACCCCACCCTATTCCCAATTCCTTTGCCTCCACCGCAAATGCTCCCAGGATGAGGCATTCCACTCCCAACTGTTTCAGATGTCCTCATTTTTTAAGGACTGCAACTTCTTCCTCTCAGTGGTTGAGAACGCACTTGACCCCGTGTCTCTCACATTTCCCGCAACTCATCCCTCACACCCCCTCCCCACAATAAAAACCAAAACAGAAACCTCTCATCCTCACGTACCACACCATCAACCTCCGGATCCAACACATCATCCTCCAACACTTTCGCCATCTATAATCCGACTCCACCACCGAAGACATTTTTCCATTCCCAACCTTATCTGCTTTCCAGAGGGACCACTCTCTCTGTGACTCCCTTGTCCACTCCACACTCCCCTCCAGCCCCACCACACCCGGCACTTTTCCCTGCAACCGCAGGAAGTGTTACACCTGTCCCCACACCATGCCCCTCAACCCCATCCCAGGCCTGAAGAAGACTTTCCACATCAGCAGATGGTCACTTGCACATCTGTTAATGTGGTATACTGTATCCACTGTTCCCGTTGTGGCCTCTTCTACATTGGGGAAACCAAGTGGAGATTGGGGACTGCTTTGCAGAACACCTACACTTGGTTCGCACTAACCAATTGCACCTCCCAGTCGCAAACCACTTCAACTCCCCCTCCCATTCCACAGACGACATGTCCATCCTGGGCCTCCTGCAGTGCCACAACGAGGCTACCCGAAGGTTGCAGGAACAGCAACTCATATTTCGCCTGGGAACCTTGCAGCCCAATGGTATCAATGTGGATTTCACAGGCTTCAAAATCTCCCCTTCCCCCACTGCATCCCAAAACCAGCCCAGCTCATCTCCGCCTCACTAACCTGTCCTTCCTCCCAGCTACACCCTCCTCCCACCTCAACTTCACAAGATTCAAAGAACAAAGAACAAAGAAAATTACAGCACAGGAACAGGTCCTTCGGCCCTCCAAGCCTGCGCTGATCGAGATCCTCTGTCTAACCTGTCATCTATTTTCTCAGGGTCTATATCCCTTTGCTCCCTGCCCATCTATGTACCTGTCCAAATATATCTTAAAAGACGCTAACGTGTCTGCGTCTACCACCTCCGCTGGCAACGCGTTCCAGGCACCCACCACCCTCTGTGTAAAGAACTTTCCTCGCATTTCTCCCTTAAACTTTCCTCCTCTCACTTTGAACTCATGACCCCTAGTAATTGAGACCCCCACTCTGGGAAAAAGCTTCTTTCTATCCACCCTGTCTATACCCCTCATGATTTTGTAGACCTCAATTAGGTCCCCCCTCAATCTCCATCTTTCTAATGAAAATAATCCTAATCTACTCAACCTCTCTTCATAACTTGCACCCTCCATACCAGGGAGTATTCTGGTGAACCTCCTCTGCACCCTCTCCAAAGCATCCACATCCTTTTAGTAATGTGGCGACCAGAACTGTACACAGTACTCTAAATGTGGCCAAACCAAAGTCTTATACAACTGTAACATGACCTGCCAACTCTTGTACTCAACACCCCGTCCGATGAAGGAAAGCATGCCGTATGCCTTCTTGACCTCTCTATTGACCTGCATTGTCACCTTCAGGGAACAATGGACCTGAACATCCAGATCTCTCTGTTCATCAATGTTCCCCAGGACTTTTCCAGTTACTGTACAGTTCGCCTTTGAATTAGATCTTCCAAAATGCATCACCTCGTATTTGCCTGGATTGATCTCCATCTGCCATTTATCTGTCCAACTCTCCAGTCTATCTACGTTCTGCTGTAATCTCTGACAGTCCCCTTCAAAATCTCCGCTCTCCCTAACGCATCCCACAACCAGTCCAGCTGATCTCTGCCTCCTTAACATGTCCTTCCTCCCACCTATCCCCTCCTCTCACCTCAAGCATACCCCCATCTCCTACTTACTAACATCATCCTGCCCCCTTGACCCGTCCATCCTCCCTGGTCTGATCTATCTCCCCACCTACACTCACCTTTACTGGCTCCATCCCCGCCTCTTTGACCGGTCTATCTCCTCTCCACCTATCTTCTCTCTATCAATCTTCTATCCGCCTCCCCCTCTCTCCCTATTTATTTCAGAACCCCCTTCCCCTCCCCCATTTCTGAAAAAGCGTCTCGGCCAAAAACGTCAGCCTTCCTGCTCCTATGATGCTGCTTGGCCTGCTGTGTTCGTCCGGCTCTACACCTTGTTAGCTCACTTCCTCACCACTCTCTGATTTCCCCTAAATTCCTTAATTTATCTTTTGCTGACTACCTTACATTGATGGCTTCAATTCTACTCATCATTCAAAAAAGGAAACATTGTCTCTGCAGAGACTCTGCAAAAACTTTAAAGAGTTCCAATAGGTCATGTCTAAGTTGTGTCCTTGCATCAAGTTTGTTCACCTTATCCTATTGGGTACAACTGCCTTGTCCCTTTTTCTGTGTCTCTAACACCTTTTCTCGTAATTTGGAGATTGCAACTACACATAGTCCTCCAAGGGTCAGTTAGCTGGATGGCTAGTTTGGAATGCAGAATAATGCCAACAGTGTGGATCAATTCCTGCACTAGCTGAGGTTCACACGCTGGATCTCCTTCTCAATCTCTCCCCTGTGGTGCAGTGACCCTCAGGTTTAAACACCACCAGTTGTGTGTCTCTCTGTCTAATGAGAGAGCAGATTTATGGACTAATAAGACAATAGCAAATTTATCTACAACTGAGGTCAATATAAATTGCACACAACTGCTCTACTTTTCAATTCTACCCTCTGGAAATAAGCTCTTTCTTTTATTTTACCTTTAAATTGTTTTATCAGCTTGGATTGCTATTTTTCGCGATTTGTCCTTGTATTCCTAAATCTGTTTGACCCTCTGTCCAATCTATTTGTATTTTCTGAGTAATACATTAAGTCCTCATTTTTATTATTATGTAACCCTTAATTATATTGAAAATGAGTTTTCATTGATATATCTATTCTGCAAGTATATCATTATCTTGTAATTTGTTGCAGTCTTGTTCAGCAAAGATCGTCTCTTTAAATTTGATGTTGTTGTAAATTTTGAATACTGGCAGCAAACTGGGTTGGAATTCATCAGAAAACTAGACAGACAATAGAAGAATCTTCACAATAATATTTGGGTACTTAATGGCAAATCTCGCCAAGCTGTGAAACATTGACTTGCATTTAAGTGCCAATAAAATTGTGTTCATATTTTTATGAGCTTTTGCATTTGTGTGTACATCTCAAAGTGATGCTGTTTACATTATCTGTCCCAATTGGGAAGCTCAAATATTAAAGGGTATTTATACCAGTTTTAGTACACACCCCAGCTTTCAGGATATTAACAACTCCATTGGATTTAAAATGTGAATGCTAAGGCAGATGCTTAAAATGTAATTTACTCACCATAAGTCAAATGAAGATGTGCTTAAATGTAATAGAGCAAAAGATTTCTAAAATACAGTATCCATAAAAAGAAATTGCCAATATTTTGACAATTTGATCAGACCTTAAATACGATGGAAATTTCTCATAAAGGATTATCTGAGGAAAGATGTTCTGGATATAGAGAAAGTGCAGCTAAGGTTTACCGGATTGATTGCCGAGAATGGTAGGACTGACCTATGAAGAGAAATAGGATCAGTTAGGAATATATTCACTGGATTAAAAACAGAAAGAACAGCGGATGCTGTATGTCAGAGGCGAAAACTGAAGTAGTAAAACCAATTTAGAGGAATAACACATTAACTCTGATTTCTCTCCACCGATGCTGCCAGGCTTGCTGAGTTTTTCCAGCAATTTCTTTTTTTTGTCTCTATATTGGCTGGAGTTGAGAAGAATGAAGGGGCAATGTCGAAGAAGCCATAAAATTCTAACAGGACTAGACAAGGTAAACTGAGGAAGGATGTTCCTGTGACTGAGACATCCAGAACTAGGGGTCATAGTCTAAGGATATAGGATAGACCATTTTGGACTGAGATAAGAACAAATTTCTTCAGCCAGAGAGTGGGGCCTGTGGGATTCTCTGCCACAGAAAGCAGTTGAGGCCAAAACATTGAACCTTTTCAAGAAGTTAGATCTAGCCTTCAGAACTAAAGGGATCAAAGGCTATGGGGAGAAAGCAGGAACAGGAGACTGAGTTGGATGATCAGCCATGGTGATCTTGAATAGCAAAGCAGGATTGAAGATTCAAATGGCCTATTCCCACTCCTATTTTCTTTGTTTCTATTTTTCTAGATGACAAAGTAGAGGGCAATAGAAAGAGGAGTTGACCTAGGTGCAGTTGGATGACGGAGGTCTCAGTGCAGTTGCAGAGAATCTTAAATGAAAGTGTGTGTATGATACGAAAATGTGGAGCATGGCACCCCATTGGCAGCAGGTCCACTAGCAGGGAGACTACGAGTTGCAGCTGCAGGACTGAACTTGACACCTAGGGCATGAACATGCTGTCCTTTGTTGCCATTCATTGCTCACTGCCTCCATCTTAACCCTCACATCCAAATTAACTTTGACTTTCATTTACAGGTTTAAAATGATAGACCTACACATTAGAAGGAGAGAGAAAGACAATCAGTAATCAATAAATAGTGGAATTGACAAGTACTTCAAGAGGTAGAAGCAAGAATAGATAATACAGCCTGTCAAACTTTTATTTAGAAATCAATCTTTAAAGATTTGTAATTTTATCTATTAATGTTTTCTGAATTGTCTTACCTCATGTGAAAGATCCTTCTAATGTCTCCTCACAGGCCTTTTCAGCTCTTTGATGTTTTTTGCTTTATGCCTGTAACTGTGTTTGATGATAAACTATCGATTCCTTACTTTCAACTCCAAATCTTTTCTCTTGGCATCACATCACTTCCCTAATCAGTAAAGCATGTTTTGCAAGGGTTGGCCCAACAATGAAAGGGAAATACAGTTGATGTAGTGTTCTGAGAGAAAAAGATAGAAAGTGCTGGGGGTCTCAGCAGGTCTGGTGTGATCATTAGACAAAGAAACAAAGTTAATATTTCAAGTCCAATGTGACTTCTTCATGGCTGATCTTTATTCTGTTATTAACATTTATTTGCACCAATGGTTTGTTGCTTCACTGCAACTGTAACCATTCTCTTTGTATTTGCTTCTACAATATCTTCAATCCTCAATTTCGCTCACTTTCTAACCTTTCCCTGATGTTACCTTAGGTTTCACTTGTTGCTTCCTAATCTTTTTACCTTATAAAACCCATCATATTTCCACCTCCCACAGTTTCTTGACATTTCTCCCCTCTTAGCAAACATGCTCTCACAGCAATATCCAGGTCAATCCTATCTCTAAGGAGATCATCTTACAATTCTCCAAACTTACAAGGGTCAGCTTGATGTTTGATGCCATCATTACTGATCAATTCTCCCTGTTAGCTTTGAAATTAAATACATAACATTCACAGGTAACATTAATAGGGATTCAAAGCGTGTTACTAAAGCATTCAAAATTTCCGTTCTGGCTTTTCCAAACCTCAGTGGTATCTAGGCTGCACAGTAACAAAGTTGCATGTCTTATTTGTTTAGTCCTCTTAATTCTATAGTTACTTCATAGTGTTGTCACTGAGAGTGAATAGAGTTCCAGTTTCGACTCATGTCTCCTTTCATTTCCACAGCAGCAGGGAGCTGGGAAATTCTCAGCTTTTCTGACTTACCCAGCACATCAATGTTGCCGACTACAGTTTTAGTTGTTCTTTCCTGCTTTTTACCCACAGTAGCTGGCTCTCTTACAGCTCTAAAAATTCAAACATTCTCAGCTTCACATTTCTGACACCATATCTCAACTGAAGTGTTTAAACGCTGCTCCGAATGAAAGTCAAAGCAATTACATTAAAGGTACAGGGCACATAATGGCAATGAACCATTATGCACACTTGCATTTCTCCAAACCACAGACCAACCTGGCTCGATATTATTTTATCATTCCATCATCGTTGCTGGGTCAAAATCTTTGAATCTACTCCCTAATAGCACTCTGGATGCATCCATATCTTAGGGACTTCAATGATTCATTATGAAGATCCCACAACCTTCTCAAGGGGCAACTGGGAACATTGATAAATGCCCAGTCTCACCACGGACATCCACAGCCCGAGAGTAATGATGAGGAGCCTTTACCCAGCCTATTGGAGGACTGGGCTTTTCTCAGAAAAGCTACTTGAAAATCGTACTTCTGAAGAGAGGGCACAATGCATTTTGCTGCAATTACTGAGGCTTCCTTAACTACCATACTTAGCCTGACACATGGCTCATTACTTTTTATATTCAGTATAATAGATAATCAATGTAGAGAGATGACAAAATGTAATATATAAAGCAAACAATTAGGCAGTATTCATTTGTATTTATGCTTGCACAGATATTATCCTTTTTAATATTTATGCTTGCAAATTTTTTTTACACTAATCATCAACTGTGACACATACCAATATCTTTGCAATATTGGCAGCCATTCCATGTTCCAAACTGTCCCAGGGCAGACACAGTGATACAGCAAAACTTCCTCTGTTCAGAATGTCATTGATCATTGCACCAATGTGACATCTGCAACTGTTTCACCAGTGATTTGAGGCAATTTGTAGTTAGTTTTTGTTCTCCTTCTCCTCTTTGGAAACTGGGCTGGACTGACCGAACTTATTTCATATTGAATCTTACAGTCAGCAGAGAAAAAAAAACCGTTATCCTATTTGTATCTGGTTTGTCCCAGTAATTCAACTCAGCAGTTTCTCTGTTGTAACGATCTTCCATATAGACTCTTGTTAGACCTCAGATGGAGTCCTGTGTACAGTTGCCAGCATCACTTTTGTTTTATTCATTCCCAAGATGTGGACATTACTGACCAGGTCAGCATTTATTTCCCATCCCTGACTGCCCAGAAGCCAGTTAAGAGTCAAGCAGGGTATTGTAGGTTTGGAGTCACACGCAGGCCAGACCAGGTAAGGATGGCAGTTTCTTTCCCTAAAGGACATTTGTGAAACAGATTTATTTTCCTGACAATCAAAAACAGATTCATAGTCATTATTAAACTCTTAGTTCCAGATTTTTATTGAATTCAATAAGTTCATGGCTGATTTGATTTCACTCTCATTTTATATTGCTTCCTGTGACCAATGATCTTTCACCCCCTTAGGCCAGCAAACTTTGCTTTAACTGGCACCTTATGAATAGCACTCTCAATAATTGGCAAAAATTACATACCTCAAATACCAGATGTTTACTGTAATATCTCAATCTCTGTGATGTCCAAGTAGTCAGTTAAAGGTGTGAGTGAGAAGGCTCTCTGCCAGTAAGTTCTATTTAAGGCAAAATTACATTATTAGTTAAGTGATATATACTATAATGCATGACAGTGATGTGCTTGCCCTGTATTACTTACCCTGTTTTTACATTGAGCATGTGGACCTCTTGATCAACTGGAATATTTGATGCCCCATCACATTCCGGGGCCTATAGGTGTCAGTTAATAAATCGTTTGCTGTAATTAAGGCTCTATTTATCGCTGCTTTAAAGATTTTCCATCCACTGTCTTTTGAGGAAGGGGATTTCCAAAGACTCTCAACCCTCTGAGACAAAAACATTGTTTCTTCATCTTTTTTAGAAATGGGGACGGCTTCTGTTTAAAGTCTAACAGCTAATTCTGGATTGTCCCGCAAGAGGAAACATCCTTTCAGTCGGGTGGCTCAGTGGTTAGCACGGCTTCCTCACAGTGCCAGGGGCTTGAGTTCAATTCCATCCATGGGTGACTGTGTGGAAGTTGCACATTGTCCCAGTGTCTGCGTGGGTTTCCTCCCACATTCCAGCGATATGCAGGTTAGGTGGATTGACCATGCTAAATTGCCCCATAGTGTCCAGGATATGTGGATTAGCCACGGGAAATGCAGGGATAGGGTGGGTCTGGGTACAATGCTGTTCAGAAGGTTGATCTTTACTTGACGGGCTGAATGACCTGCAATCACACTGTAAGGTTCTATGATTCTAATATCCACCTGGTCAAGTCCCCATGATTTTATGTATTTCTAACCAAACATCTCTGACTCTTCTAACTTCTACATGATACAGTCCTGGCCTGCCTAGACTTTCTTCACAAGGCAATCCATTCACTCCAGGTACTTTCACCCGATCCTTCTAATGATTTGATCTTTTCTCTTGATTTTCCTTCCCTCAGTTACTTCACTGTTGCTGCCCAATTTTCAGTCATTCAATGCTGTGTGATGAGGACACTGTCCCGATCCATCTAACAGAAATTTCTGCTGAGTCGGGAGGTACTGAATTTAAACCAGTCATGTGAGAGTGTGATGACAAAGATTAACGAAAGCGTGACTCAGGGAATGTGAAAATGCAACATGTGTTTACTACATTATGTAGCAGTCTCACTAATCATTTTCTGAATGCCATCATTAAAGGCCAGGTGGATTGGCCAACAGATGAAGAGACATAAGTTGCAAATTAGCAAAACTGGCCGCTTGATTTATGTTTTTCCACTGTTTGTTTGACAGAAGTAACATCTTCCCTTTAACCTCCCCAACACTATAAAGATCTTGCCAAATTTTAACATTAATCACCCATTAAGTTGATTGCAGATAACTAAGACCAGAACTTAACAAACAGAGGATAACAAAGAGAGAAATAAGGAAGGAGAGGATCAAATATGAAGGTAGGCTAGCCAGTAATATTAGAAATGATAGTAAAAATTCCTTTCAATATATAAGAAACAAACAAGAGGCAAAAGTAGACATTGGGCCGCTCCAAATTGATGCTGAAAGGCTAGTGATGGGAGATAAGGAAATAGCTGAAGAACTGAATAAGTACTTTGCGTCAGTCTTCACAGTGGAAGACATGAGTAGTATCCCAACAATTAAGGAGAGTCTTGGGGCAGAGTTGAGTATGGTAGGCATTACAAAATAGAAAGTGCTAGAAAAGCTAAAAGGCCTAAAAATTGATAAATCCCATGGCCCCGATGGACTACATCCTAGAGTTCTGAGGGAGGTGGCTGAGGAAATAGCGGACGCGTTGGTTGTAATGTTTCAAATGTCACTGGAGTCAAGGAAAGTCCCAGAGGATTGGAAAATCCCTGTTGTAACCCCCTTGTTTAAGAAAGGATCAAGGCAAAAGATGGAAAATTGTAGGCCGTTTAGCCTAACGTCGCTTATTGGTAAAATTCTAGAATCCATCGTTAAGGAAGAGATTAGGAAGGCAGGGTCAGATTAGAACAAGTCAGCATGGATTTAGTAAGGGGAGGACATGCCTGACAAATCTGTTAGAATTCTTTGAAGAGGTAACAAGTAGGTTAGGCCAGGGAAACCCAGTGGATGTTATCTATCTAGACTTCCAAAAAGCCTTTGATAAGGTGCCTCACGGGAGGTTGCTGAGTAAGGTGAGGCCCATGGTGTTCGAGGTGAGCTACTGGCTGTTTGACAGAAGGCAGAGAATTGGGATAAAAGGCTCTTTTTCGGAATGGCAACCGATGACAAGTGGCGTCCCGCAGGGTTCAGTGTTGGGGCCGCAGCTGTTCTCTTTATTTATTAATGATCTGGATGAAGGGATTGGGGGCATTCTGGCGAAGTTTGCTGATGATACAAAGATAGGTGGACAGGCAGGTAGTACTGAGGAGGTGCAGAGGCTGCAGAAAGATTTAGACAGTTTAGGACAGTGGCCCAGGAAATGGCTGATGAAATTCATCGTGAGCAAATGCGAGGTCTTGCACTTTGGAAGAAAGAGTACAGGCATGGGCTATATTCTGAATGGTGAGAAAATTCATAAAGCTGAAGTACAAAGGGATCTGGGAGCGCTAGTCCAGGATTCTCTAAAGGTTAACTTGCAGGTTGAGTCTGTGATTAAGAAAGCGAATGTAATGTTGTTGTTTATCTCAAGAGGGTTGGAATATGAAAGCAGCGATGTGCCTCTGAAACTTTATAAAGCTCTAGTTAGGCCCCATTTAGAATACTGTGTCCAATTTTGGGCCCCACACCTCAGGAAGGACATACTAGCCCTGGAGCGTGTCCAGCGGAGATTCACACGGATGATCCCTGGAATGGTAGGTTTAACGTACGATGAACAGCTGAAGATTCTGGGACTGTATTCATTACAGTTTAGAAGGTTAAGGGAGATCTAATAAAAACTTACAAGGTAATGTATGGCTTAGAAAGGGTGGACGTTTGGAAGATGTTTCCGTTAGGCAGGGAGACTAGGACCTGTGGGCACAGCCTTAGAATTAGAGAAGGTCAATTTAGAATGGAAATGGGGAGTCATTTCTTCAGCCAGAGAATGGTGGTCCTGTGGAATTCATTGCCACGGCGTGCAGTGGAGGTTGGGACGTTAAATGTCTTCAAGGCAGAGATCGACATATTCTTGATCTGGCAAAGAATTAAGGGTTACGGGGAGAGTGCGGGTAAGTGGAGTTGAAATGCCCATCAGCCATGATTAACTGGCGGAGTGGACTTGATGGGCCGAATGGCCTTACTTCCACTTCTACATCTTATGGTCTTATGGTCTTAACAGAGCAAGTAGTATTTTATTTCTTTTCCATTCTGTTCCTGAGCCTGGTTACATTTGAGAGAATAAAACAAAAAGCAGAAAGTGACTGATTCCACAACAGGTTATGACTGTCACCAAGTATACTTTATTAAAAACAAATTACAAGCTCTTGGTGTTTCTGGCAGTTAACTGTCAGTCACATTTCTGTGGATTTCAACTCACATGTAGGCCAGGCCAGCTAAAGGTGGCAGATTACCTTCTTGAAAGGTAGTAAACTACTTGAGTTTCTAATGACCACTGACAATGGTTTACATAGTCACCATTAGGCCAAATCTCTCTTCCAGATTTTTAAAATTAAAATTAAATTTTGTCATGGGAAGGATATGAACCTGTATCCATAGGAAATTGGCTTGGAATTCTGTATGGCTAGTCTGGCAAAATTATCTCGACACCACCTCTCCATTTTTAGCAAGAGAAGAAATTTTCATGCAACTTCAATCAATCCATCTATCCCAGAAAAAGGACAAAATAAAATGTTCAATCTTAATCCTAAATTTAGTCAACTGTTGCTAGAGACTTTATTTTTACATTTTTTTGCACTTCATGATTTCCTCTCTGTCTTATTTCTACTGTCTTTTCAATCTTTCCCTCTTTTCTCCAGCCCATATTTAACTCTAACTACTTAATTAACTTGATTCCTTCCTCCCACCTTTCTTTGTTATTGCTTGTTCAGTTGACGGTCTGTTGTTGCAAGTCTAAGATACATTTGTGAGGGCTCTTGTGGTGCAGTGGTGGTTGTCCTACCTCTGGGCAAGTGACTGATATTTTCTAATCAACCTGCACAGAAATGGTATTACCCAAACCTCCAGATTCTCAGCTGCCCGCATGATATCCATTTCTTACCCGATCAATACAACCAGGTAGTCATTGGACTGAAAGAAACCAAAAACATTGAATTGGAACATCGAAATATAGAAAGTAGGTGCAGGAGTAAGGAGTTCTGCCCATCGAGCCTGCACCACCATTCAAAACAAGCATGGCTGGCCATACAATCTCAGTACTCCATTCCCACCCTCTCCCCATACCGCATGATCCCTTTAACCACAAGGGCCACATCCAGCTCCCTCTTGAATATATCTAATAAACGGACCTCAACAGCTTCCTGTGGGAGAGAATTCCACAGGTTCACATCTTTCTGAATGAAGAAATTCTTCCTCATCTCAGTTCTGAATGACTTACCCCTTATTCATAGACTATGACCCTGAGTTTTGGACTTCCCCAACATCAGGAGCATGCTTCGTGCATTTAGCCTGTCCCAGTCCCATCAGGACTTTCTCTGTTTCTATGAGACCCTCCTTCCTTCTTCTTTTAAATTCCAGTGAGTATAAACCCAGTCGATCCAGTCTTTCTTCATATGTCAGTCCTGCCATCCCGGGAATCAATCTGGTGAACCTTCGCTGGGCTCCCTCAATAGTAAGAATGTCCTTCCTCAGGGGAGGGGACCAAAACTGCACACAATACTCAAGCTGTGGCCTTGCCAAGGCACTGTATAACTGCAGCAAGACATCCTTACTCCAAAACTCAAATCCTTTCAACACGAAGGTTAGCATGCCAATGGCTTTCCTCACGGCCTGTTGTGGCTGCACACCAACCTTCAGCAACTGTTCCACCATGACACCCAGGTCTCAATGCACCTCACCTTTTCCAAAACTGCCACCATTCCGATAAGTTGCTCTGGAGAATGTTTAAGTAATGGAGCACCCTATCAGATGCACTGCTCCAGCTGAACCAAGCCCTGGATTTGTTAAGTGTCTGGGCAAGGTAATAAAATGGAATGGTTTTATTTCATTCACTGGATAAATATCAGACAAATTTCATAGTCTGAAATTCATCAGCCTAAAAATAAATGTTTTGTTTGCACTAAACTTTCTTGCTGGGAAGACAGCAAAGAGCTAAGCTCATCTTAAAGACAAGTGTCAATTTGTGATTTAATATTGGTCAACATTGTTACAGGTTGAACACATTTGACAAATGCATGGTTCATTGATTTGAAGTGGATTGTAAGGTTGAAAAACAATCAAGAGATTCAAACAACGTCACAATCGGGTGAAAAGCGTCGAGTGCTTTGATAAACATACCAAATCCTCTTACGTGTTGCAACATGTGAGGCAAGTGAAGGAGATATTTTCTAATTAATGCTTATCTGAGATGTTTTGACAAATGTCTGGGGCACCTCTGAATGCAGATTTCCTGGCCCAGAGGTGGAACAGTATCAGCACACCCCAAGATCCCCCGGCAACTGCACAGAGCAGCAGTTATTCCTTCTTTGTGTTACTGAAATTATAAACAGCAGGAAATGGATGTTGTTAAATTTGAAGGGGTTCAGGAAAGATTCAGAACATAGAACATAGAACAATACAGCGCAGAACAGGCCCTTCGGCCCTCGATGTTGCACCGACCTGTGAACTAATCTAAGCCCCTCCCCCTACACTATCCCATCATTATCCATATGCTTATCCAAGGACTGTTTAAATGCTCTTAATGTGGCTGAGTTAACTACATTGGCAGGCAGGGCATTCCACACCCTTACCACTCTCTGAGTAAAGAACCTGGCTCTGACATCTGTCTTAAATCTATCACCCCTCAATTGTAGCTATGCCCCCATGTACATGCTGAGGTCATCATCCTCAGAAACAGATTCTCGCTGTCCACCCTCTGATCATCTTTTATGTCTCTATTAAATCCCCTCTTAGCCTCCTTCTCTCCAATGAGAACAGACCCAAGTCCCTCAGCCTTTCTTCATAGGGCCTGCGCTCCAGACCAGGCAACGTCCTGGTAAATCTCCTCTGCACCTTTTCCAATGCTTCCATATCCTTCCTGTAATGGGGCGACCAGAACTGCCCGCAATATTCCAAGTGAGGCCGCACTAGCGTTTTGCACAGTTGCAGCATGACATCATGGCTCCGGAACTCAATCCCTCTACCAATAAAACCTAACACACCGTAAGCCTTCTTAACAGCACTATCAACCTGGGTGGCAACTTTCGAGGATATTTCCAGGTTTGGAAGGTTTGAGCTCTCGGGAGAGGTTGAATAGTCTGGGGCTATTTTCCCTCGACCTTCGGAGGCTGAGGGGTGACCTTGTGGAGATTTATAAAATCATGGGGGGCATGGATAGGGTGAATAGCCAAGATCTTTTACCCAAAGTATGGGAAGTCCTTAGAGCAAACGCCTTGTCAATACATTTCAGGGTCTTTCCACTTTCAATAAGAGTTCCCTATTTTCACTTTTCTAAACTTCAGTGGAAACAAACCCATTCTTTCCAAACTATCCTCATAACAGAACCTTTTCACAGCAGGTATTCATCCAGTAAATCCCCTCTGAACCACTTCCATGGACTAAAATATCTTAACATGGGCGTGTCCCACACAATTACTCAAAACAGCAGGTTAGATATGGAGATAACAAAGTGTGGAGCTGGATGAACACAGCAGGCCAAGCAGCATCTCAGGAGCACAAAAGCTGATGTTTCGGGCCTAGACCCTTCATCCTGATGAAGGATGAACGGTCTAGGCCTGAAATGTCAGCTTTTGTGCTCCTGAGATGCTGCTTGGCCTGCTGTGTTCATCCAGCTCCACACTTTGTTATCTTGGATTCTCCAGCATCTGCAGTTCCCATTATCTCTGATGCAAGGTTAGATATGGATCCATTAGTTAGACAGTAGGGTGAGAGTGGCAGAACCACTTAATTTTAGCAATTCCTGTCCCCATCCCAAAGATCTTCCAGTGATCAGGGGACGCGGAGTTAAAATCTAGGCCCACGCCATGGGATTCAAGACTGTGAACATAAACGTGAAGAAAAGGACTCATGGGGCAGCAGTAAAGGAAACATGGCCAGAAACCCAATGCAAACTTACACCCCACTGACATTGGGACAAGGCGTTTGGCTGGGCACCAAGGTGGTTCAGTGGTTAATACTGCTGCATCACAGTGCCAGGGCACTGGGTTCAATTCCAGCCTTTAATAACAGTCTGTGTGGAGCTTGCATGTTCCCCCTATAGCTGTGTGGGTTCCTTCCAAGTCCTCTGGTTTTTCTCTCCGAGTCCAAAAATGTGCAGTTGGATTGGTGATCATAAATTTCCTCATCATGTCCAGGGACGCACATGTGAGGTGGATTAGCCATGAGAAAGGCGGAGCTATTGGGATGGAGTGGGAATAGGCCTGGGAGAGATAGCCTTCAGAGGGTTCGCACAGACTTTGTGGGCCAAATGGCCTCTTTCTGCATTGTTGGGATTCTATGATTCCACAGTGCAATGCTTTTGACGTGGCACCAGTGGATTAGTTTATAATTTCAAACAAATTAATGTCACAGCAGACAGCAAACAATCAATAAATTCCTCTGTGGTATCAATAACCTAAAGAAAAGGAGATAGCAATGAATTAATGAATTTTTGGGCCAGAAAGTTCAGCAACAAACTGAGTAATCGATGAGGTAGCAGAAACACATTGAGCTCAAGATGCAAGATTGATTTCAAACTCCCACATCATCAGGTTCCACAAACATCACTAAATTAGTAGAGCAACCTGTACTAGTGAACTGATTAATTTAGACACGTGAAGAAATGCTAAGCACTTGAAAAATTAATAAAGTAACAGTGAAAATAGGCGCTGAGTGGATAAGAAGTGGACAGATCATGCAGGTGCTTTATTACATACAGTAAATAATATTATTAACTGGGTCGCGAAGCAAATGCACCCAGTTTAACCCAATTTACCCAAGCTGATAAGAAGGAAAACTGCTTGCACAATGATCCAGTTGGATATGGAAAGCATGAACGCTGGATAAGGATTTAATTGATGCAAAAGGGAATGAGAGAACTTTGTGAAGATGCACAAACTGTAAGGATACGTGAGCAAAGCAGAGGAACAGTTCTCTCTTCTTAGCAACATTCCCTCATAAATCCAAAAGGGAATTCATTTCTCTTGAACAAAAACAAAGTTGCTGGAAAATCTCAGTGGGTCTGGCAGCATCTGTGAAAGAAAAATCAGAGTTAACGTTTTGGGTCCGGTGACCCTTCCTCAGAAACTTCTCTTGAAACTTACATGGAATGTGGTGAGCCTATAGGAATTGTTATCATGAAGAGTGGTTGACGTGAGTAATATGGATAGATATAGGGGAGATTAGTTAAAAATATAAGGGAGAGATGATTGGAAGGAAATGCTGATCGTGTGAAATGAAGAGAAGTAGGAGGACATTAGATTAGATTAGATTCCCTACAGTGTGGGAACAGGTCCTTCGGCCCAACAAGTCCACACTGCCCCTTGGAGCATCCCACCCAGACCCATCCCCCTATAACCCACACACCCCTGAACACTACAGGCAATTTAGCATGACCGATCCACCTAGCCTGCACATCTTTGGACTGTGGGAGGAAACTGGAGCACCCAGAGGAAACCCACACAGACACAGGGAGAATGTGCAACCTCTGCACAGACAGTTAGCTGAAGCTGGAATTGAACCTGGGTCCGTGGCTCAGTGAGGCTGCAGTGCTAACCACTGAGGCACCGTGCCGCCCCGTGTGTGAAGCATAAACACTGGCATTGACCAGATGAGGTGAATGATCGTGTCTGTGCTGAAGTCTCTATATAATAATGGTTACAGCTTCTGACTATCCTGCATCACATTGTTTACACATTTCAAATCACATTTGCTCTATGTTTCAGTTCAAAAGCCCTTGTACTTATCTGCAAGTGCTGCCCCCATTCCTCCCCAGCTCTGCCCCTTCTCTAGTTTGGCACATATCTTCTTCAACCATCACTTCCCTAAACTCTACATTGGATGGCAAAACATTCATCAGCACTGTCCCGCGCTCTGAAAAACCAACCTCCACACATTCCAACATTGATTCATTCTCCCAGATTCCCTGTCTCTTTCTTATGAGAGCATCCTTAGGAACCATATTGCTCATTCAACCTTGGTCAGTTTTGTTCTCCCTTTCTCTTCAGTACTTTTCTTCAAATAAAGTTAATTTTCTGGATGATTTGGAGCATATTAACCAAAGAAAGCAAAGAGATGGGGCATACATGTTCAGCAAGTACAGAAAACATTTTCATTATGATGGCAGTGGCACTGGAGAATGTTGTGTAGTGTCAATGTTAAGTTTTCTGCTTAGAAAAAGTTGCTTTTGAGCCAGTTCTGTTTTATTCCTCCCTCAGTGAACAACTCTGTGATATCTTGTTTTCAGAAGTATGCTATTAAAATGTCCAGCTAATGGTTTTATTTTTATCAAACTTTCTTGAACTGCTTTCATTCAAAATTATACTTCACAGCTGAGTGAACAATATTCTTGATATGTGTACTGTACGAGTAATGTTGAAACATTATTTTGTTTGGAGTGTTTTGAATGGTCCCCAAGACACCCCCTCCTTACTCTCTGCATATAAACTGACATTTTTCCAGCCATCATCAGTTCAGAGGGAGGGTCACTGGGCCTGAAACGTTAACTCTGATATTTTCTTCACAGATGCTGCCAGACCTGCTGAGCTATTCCAGCAACTTCTGTTTTTGTTCCTGATTTACAGCATCTGCAGTTCTCTCAATTTTTAAATAGATATTGATATCGCACGATGGTGTCCAGTATCGTTGCCTTAATAATTAAAATGCTTTCTCTATTTTTTGAACATGAATGCCTCATCTTTTTGTTTTCTTTGATTAATATGCACAAAAGTGTCCAGAAAATTAAGTCTAACTGAAGAAAAATATGAGGGCAATGCTCACCACAATTAACTGGCACCGGGAGAAGGCACACCAACCACTAGTTTCCTGGCATCGATTCACTAATCTGCCACTCCAGGCGGTAGGCTCAGCTGTCAGTCTATGATCCTCTCACATGGTCAGTGTGCTTTACATCATCATCCCAACCCCTCCAGGGAAACCTTCGGCAGTGATCTACTTCAAGCTCTACCCCTTCAAAAGGAATAACAGAGATCCCTTGTCAGGTCTTGCAAGGCTGTTGAGATTTCATTCTTGGCAAAAGCCCAGCTGCAACTGCAATGATCCTGGGACTGACGCTGGCACCCTCCTGTATCTGGGCTTCATGGCTAGAATGAATCACGATTGCTAATAGGCTGAGTCAGCTTCGGGTATGCGAGGGTTCGGGGGGTGGGTGGGGCTCAATGGTTAGCATTTCTGCTTCACAGCACCAAGGGCCCCAGTTCAATTCCACCCTTGGGTGACTATGCTCATTCTCCATGTGTCTGGTCTGGTTTCTTCCCACACTGCAAAGACGTGCAGGATAGGTGGATTGGCCATGCTAAATTGCCCCGTAGTGTGCAGGACTAGGTGAGTTAACATGATAAATATGTAATTATGGATGCACTTTGGAGGGCCAGTGCAGACACAAGAACACTGGAGGGTTCCCATGACTTCTGACTTATGCATCAGGAACACCACAGAATCTAGAAATCTGATCAAAGATCAGAAAATGTTGGGAATAGCCAGAAAGCCAAATGGCTTCTGCAGAGAGCATTTTGGACCAGTGAGTGTCCACCAGATCAGCACAGTCTTTGACTTGAAACTCTGGGCTGCGTCACATCAGAACATGAGGAAATATAGAAAGGAAACCTTTGTGTCAGTTCCCCATCACCTTCCTGTCTTTCCTGTATCCGAGTGTTTTTGTGCTCTCCCTCATATACATCATGAGGGGCATGGGTAATGTCAATTAGAAAGCAGCTGTTCCCTTTAGTCTAAGGATCGAGAACACAGGAACAAAATCTTGAAGTGAAAATCGGGAGGTTTAGAGGGGATCTGAGGTAAAACTTATTTAACAAAAGGACGGTGAGAATCTCGAGTGGGCTGTTTCGGAGAATAGTTGAGATGGGAATCTACACAACCTTTAAAAATACTTGGATAGACACTTGAAGAGTCATACCACTCAAGTCTAGGGGCCTGGTATAGTCAAGTGGGACTCGTGCAGCAGTCGTGTATTTTTGCCAGTACAGATTTGATGGGTCAAAAGATCTCCATTGTACTGTATGATTCTAGAGGTGCTCTGTTGAATTCAGCGGTTGAAAGATTATGGTGGGAATTTAATTAAGGACGTTAATGAGTCCATGATCAGCAATTTTCCAGCATGCAAAAGACTTTCCTGACAACGCAAGGCTCCCTGCGGTGTGAAGCTTGAGCACGGATTGGAGACAGTTCTGTACAAGGAGCTCCAGATGTCAGCCTGTTTAGAGGGTTTAATTGTATTTTCTGGCAGAAATTTACAGGGAAGATCACGACAAGTGAAGGAAGTGCTGAGCATTGTGTCTCATTGCTCTGGAAACCATCACAAACTGTATCAATGTATAACACCCTGATGAGGCCACTCAGAATGATTTTCACCTTACTGACTGCTACTCAGGACAAAAACAATTCGCAGCAGGTTTCTCCAGCGACAGTAAACTAACAATTTATTGTAGCACTGTATTTATTGTAATTTGTAACCCCCAATGACAGTGGTCAACCAATGCAAGTCGTTGGAAGCAGCACAGTCCGTGGAGATAGTCATCAGTTAGGAGGAAGGGATCTATAAAAACTGTGTCCTATGAACAAACCTAGCACGAAGGAAAAGAGTTATATCTTAGAGATACTAGGAACTGCTGATGCTGGAGTCAGAGGCAACACAGCGTGGAGCTGGAGGTACACAGCAGGCCAGGCAGCATTAGAGGAACAGGAAAGCTGCTGTTTCAGGCCAGGATTCATCCATGTCTGGTCCATTTCTGAAGAGTCCCAACCCGAAATGTCATCTTTCCTGGTCCTCTGATGCTGCCTGGCCTGCTGTGTTCATCCTGCTCCACACTGTGTTGTCTAAGAGTAACTCTTAGTAACAAGTAATGTTTGTTACTTCATTATCTGGCTTGGAACCATTTATCTTCCTAGGGAGCTGCTGCCATTTCTGGCAAAGGTATGTCATCATCTACACAGCATGACACCTGACGGACCAAACAAACGATTGCCATGAATGGGTCTCCTGATTCTGTGACACAATCTCTGTCCCTCATTGGTCGGGGTGTATGGGGAATATGTCCCGGATGTAGCTTCCAAATTTGCTACCTTTCAAAGCATCACACGATGATCCCGAGATAATAGGAACTGCCGATGCTGGAGAATCTGAGAATACAAATCGTAGAGCTGGATGAACACAGCAGGCCAAGCAGCATCAGAGGAGGAGGAAAGCTGATGTTTTGGGCCTAGACCCTTCTTCAGAAAAGCGGGAGGGGAAGGGGCTTCTGAAATAAACAGGGAAAGAGGGGGAGGCGGATAGAAGATGGATAAAGGAGAAGATAGGTGGAGAGAAGACAGACAGCTCAAAGGGGTGGGGATGGAGCCAGTAAAGGTGTGCGTAGATGGGGAGGTAGGGGGGGGAATAGGTCAATCCAGGGAGAATGACACATCAAGGGGGCAGGATGGGGCTAGTAGGTAGGAGATGGAGTTGGGGCTTGAAGTGGGAGCAGGGAATAGGTGGGAGGAAAGGCAGCTTAGGGAAGTGGGAGCCAACCTGGGTTGGTTTTGGGATGTGGTACAGGAAGGGGAGATTTTGAAGCTTGTGAAGTCCACATTGATACAGTTGGGCTGCAGCGTTCTCAAGCAAAATATGAGGTACTGCACCTGCAACCTTTGGGTGGCATCATTGTGGCACTGCAGGAGGCCCATGATGGACATGTCGTCTAGGGAGTGGGAGGGTTATTTGAAAGGGTTTGCGACTGGGAGGTGCAGTTGTTTAGTGCGAACTGAACGTAGGTGTTCCGCAGAGCGGTCCCCAAGCCGATGCTTGGTTTCTCAGATGTAGAGGAGGCCACATCTGGAATATCTGATACAGTATTCCACATTAGCAGATGTGCAGGTGTACTCGGTGCCTGGGATGGGGGTGAGGGGGGAGGTGTAGGGCCAGGTGTAGCACTTCCTGCAGTGGCAGGGAAAAGTGCCCGGTGTGGTGTGGCTGGAGGGGAGTGTAGAGCGGACAAAAGAGTCACAGAGAGAGTGGTCATACTGGAAAGCAGATAAGGGTGGGGAGGGAAAAATATCTTTGGTAGTGGGGTTGGATTGCAATGGCGGAAGAGTCAGAGGATGATGCGTTGGATCCAGAGGTTGGTGGGGTGGTAGGTGAGGACTAGGGGGATTCTGTTTTGGTTGTTTTTGCAGAGAGGGGATGAGTTGTAGGAAATGTGGGAGACACGGTTGAGGGCATAGTTGCGGTCCTTGAGAAACGAGAACATCTGAGATGTATAGGAGTGGAATGCCTCATCCTGGAGGCAGATGCGCTGGAGGAGAAGGATTTGGGAATGAGGATGGCATTTTTGCAGGAAGGTGGGTGGGAGGAAGTGTATTCGAGGTAGCTGTGGGAGTCGGTGGGCTTGAAATGGATATTGGTTTCTTGGTTGTTGCAGAGATGGAAACAGAGAGGTCCAGGAAGGATAGAGAGGTATTAGAGATGGCCCAGGTGAACTTGAGGTTGGGGTGGAAGGTGTTGGTGAAGTGGATGAACTGTTTGAGCTCCTTGTAGGAGCACGAGGTGGTGCCAATACAGTCATCAATGTAACAGAGGAAGAGGTGGGGTTTAGGGCCAGTGTAGGTATGGAAGAGGGATTGTTCCATGTAACCTACAAAGAGGCAGGCATAGCTTGGGCCCATGTGGGTGCCCATGGCCACCAGCTTTGTCTGTAGGAAGTGTGAGGAATTGAAAGAGAAATTGTTAAGGATGAGGACCAGTTCAGCTAAGCGGATGAGGGTGTCAGAGATTCCTAATGGTCTCAATATGGACTTCACAAGCTTCAAAATCTCCTCTCCCACTACCGCATCCCAAAACCAGTCCAGCTCATCACCATCTTCCTAGCCTGTCCTTCCTCCCACCTATCCACTCCTCCCACCTCAAGCCACACCCCATCTCCTACCTACTAGCCTCATTCCACCCCCTTGACCTATCTGTCCTCCCCGGACTGAACTATCCCCTCCCTAACTCGGCACCCACACTCACCTCTACAAGCTCCATCCCTGCCTCGCTAACTTGACTGTCTCCTCTCCACCTATCTTCTCCTCTATGCATCTTCAATCCACCTCCCCCTCTCTCCCTATTTATTTCAGAACATGCCCCACTTCTAAAGAAGGGTCTAGATCCGAAACATCAGCTCTCTTGCTCCTCTGATGCCACTTGGCCTGCCATGTTCATCCAGCTCTAGCCTTGTTATCTCACACTATGATCCTGCCAAGTCATCCTGTCAGCAACATTGTGACTGGACAGCCTCCTAACACTTGGTTTCCTTCTCAAGTCAAAGCAAAACACTGCAGATGCTGGAGAAACCCAGCAGATCTGGCAGCATCCCTGGAGAGAGAGAAAAACAGGGTTAACATTTTGAGTTCAGACTGTCTCTTCTTTGGAACTGAAGGGTGTTGGGAAAGTCATGGCTTTCATGTTGCAAAACAAAAGGTGGGGATGGAGGAACAGATGGTAAAGATGCTCCAGCAGAAAAAACAAAGCATTCCTTTTCTGTTTTTCTTGAAGGTTTGGAAGGAAATTGTGTAAATGTGATCGGAACTTTAACATTTCGAGTCCAGCCTGAAGAAGATTCATACTGGATTCAAGAGGTGCTGCTAGACCTGTTGAGTTTCTCCAGCACTTTTTTTGTTTTTGCGTCCATTCTCCCCGGGCTTTCTGAACAATCCCAGTACTTATTCCTGCCTGTCATTGTGGTCACAAGGAAAGGAAAACATTGGCCATTTGCCTTAATAATCATCTTTTGTTCAATCTACATGCTCATTCTACAGTCAAATCACAATTATTTTCTAGATTTCTGATGACCTAGCACTAGAACCTTTGTGAAATCTATATGCATAGCTAAGTATTCAAAGTACTTGGGTGACAATACTTCACTGTGATAGTAAGCACAGTCTGCTTGCTGGGTCACTAATAAAATTCATATTTGCCAAAGTCAGTAGGGCCTTTACATATTTCCATTTAGCAGTGCCCCATAACCTTGCGTTATCCTTCTGATGCTGCTGTCAGATCGCCAATGTTCAACTTAGTAAGAAGCTGCCTCCCATTGGCATCGCCATCTCTGTATCACAAGAAGGTGTGTTGCTCTCCTTGCTGCTAATTCCTTCAATGAAGCGGGTCAGAGCTAGGCATGTGTTGCTTATCGAAAAAGAATGAGTGGAAGGTTGTTCAAAGCAATCACAAAACTTGAAACATTAGAGCATCTCTCTGACAGTAAAAGGTGTCATTTCATGAACCACTTGATTGGCTCACTGCTTTCCAATTTGCAGCTCCTGTCTGTCATACACTCACATTGCCAAGCCAGCCAAACTTCCCTGTATATGCTATATTCTTCAGTTTGAAAGCCTAAGTCTCGGCCTATCTGTATTCATTCTTCAACGGAATGTGGAAAGCAACACAAATGTGATCATCTATCTACATGACGCTGTTGTAATTTCTAACAACAGTGAGTGGAAATATGAAATGATCCAAATTTAGGATGTTATGTTTGCGCATACAAGTTGCTAAACAGAGAATATTGCAGACAATTCAGTCATGAGAGCCCTCAATTTTACAGGAGGAAGTAACCGTTGAGATTTCATTTCAGAAATTAACCTGGTGCTCTGTGATTCCTTATAAATGCATGCATAAAACAAGTTTCAGTGAATTTCCACAGCAAAATTGTCATTGTGCCATAGTTCTTTCATTGTGTGAAATATTTATTTTCCTCTCTGCTTAGCTAAAATGTGACCAGATACCAAAGCACAGGGAAATCAGATATTTCAGATTTTTGTATACTGTACTGATTTTATTTCATGGTATCTTTAATAGTAAGACTCCAGAAGAGAATTAAAGATATACTCCACAGGTATCTTTACATACAAAGCACCCAAGGTGATTTACAGCAGTGGTAAGAGTAGCAGCGTACATAGATTTTAGCACAGTAACCACGCAGGATGAAATAGCCACAGGACTTTCCTCTCCAAAAACGGAGGGGACTGAAACACAAGATAACAAAACGTGGAGCTGGACGAACACAGTAGGCCAAGCAGCATTTTGGGAGCACAAAAGCTGACTTTTCAGGCCTAGACCCTTCACATCACAAGGGAGAATTAACACACTGGACAGAGTACAAGTCTGAAATCTAGTCACAAATACTTGAGTACCAGCAAATGCTTGCAAAAGATGTAATTAGCCAAAGGTAAATGAAGTCATTCCTGAATGAATGTAGTAAAACAGAAGCCAGCTTAGGCCAATGAATGACAAGCCAATCATGCGCATGGACTGTGAGGAAAGAAACTCCAACAATGATTGTGTGATAATGCTGAATGAGAAACAGCTGGAAGACAGAATCACATTGGCAGCTAACAGCAACCAAGAATATAATAAAATGTGAGGCTGGATGAACACAGTAGGCCAAGCAGCATCTCAGGAGCACAAAAGCTGACGTTTCGGGCCTAGACCCTTCATCAGAGAGGGGGATGGGGGGAGGGAACTGGAATAAATAGGGAGAGAGGGGGAGGTGGACCGAAGATGGAGAGTAAAGAAGATAGGTGGAGAGAGTATAGGTGGGGAGGTAGGGAGGGGATAGGTCAGTCCAGGGAAGACGGACAGGTCAAGGAGGTGGGATGAGGTTAGTAGGTAGATGGGGGTGCGGCTTGTGGTGGGAGGAAGGGATGGGTGAGAGGAAGAACCGGTTAGGGAGGCGGAGACAGGTTGGACTGGTTTTGGGATGCAGTGGGTGGGGGGGAAGAGCTGGGCTGGTTGTGTGGTGCAGTGGGGGGAGGGGACGAACTGGGCTGGTTTAGGGATGCAGTAGGGGAAGGGGAGATTTTGAAACTGGTGAAGTCCACATTGATACCATATGGCTGCAGGGTTCCCAGGCGGAATATGAGTTGCTGTTCCTGCAACCTTCGGGTGGCAACCAAGAATAGTGCACTCCTCTCTAGATCAAGTAACCAATCACCAGGACAGGATGAGTTGTCAAAACTCTAAAATGAAAGTTTTAATTGTTGATTGTTAACCCTGTCTGTACATATCTGTCAAATTGCCAATCATGGAGAAAAGGGGATGTTGTGTTGTGTGCCACAACTACTAATTTTAAGGAACACACTCAAGATATCGTCACCATACCATGGCCTGTGTTCTAATGGCATAAAGATTTCTGCCTCCCTCTTCCTGAGTTCTGTCTTTTAGATGCATGGTAATAGTGCCACACTATGTCTAAATTCCTCGGTTTGATCCCAGAGATACAACTGCCTTTGGTTGTTGTGTACAGTTATAAATATCAGGATTTGCGATAGAAGTGCATAAAATTCTCCAGCACTACTTGACCTACATCGCACATTCATGTTACAAAATCAGACATAAGTATTACAGCTCAGTAGCTGCAGATCAGCAATACATTGTGCCAACCGAGGCTGCATTAGGCATGGGAAACAGGCTGCTGAGAGTAATACTGACGGATCCTCAGCTGGCTGATAAATAAATGCCCCAGTCATCGGCACTCAGAGGATAGTTGATGGCCAGGCATCTGCTCAGTCCCAGACAGGAGTCTGGGTAGGTAGTAATGGTGTAGGCCATTAATAACTTCATAGAAATACACAAACTCCAGAGTAGCAGGCAGATTTATCAGGGCCACTTGGCAAACTGGAAAGAAGTGGAGAAGTTCCATTTCCTCCGTCAATAGTCTCTGATGTGCATGTGTCTGGCTGGCTGTACCAACAGGGTGGTGGCTGCCTTTAGTAATTTGGAAACAAGCAGTGGATGTTTCCCTTTCGAACAACAATAAATTTACAATCAATGGATGATGATGCCATCAGCTCAGCTCTACTTGAAGTGGATGGTAATTAAGTCCTTCTGGCTTGTTGTACCTGAGGCTGTACCAATATATAGTAGTGAGGCTGATGTTCCACTTTTATAATGTCTTTATCAGAAGATTGCTGCTGCTCTCCCAACTCTTCAACGTACATCATATCTCCACTTTGTCTGCTCCAGAGACCCAGGAAGGACGTGGCTTTGAACTGGAATTCAATAAAATCTAAAAGTTAGTTCAGTAGCAACTATATTTCCATTGTTAGTTATCGTAAAGACCCATCTGGATCCCTAATATCCTTTAGGAAAGAAAATCTGCTGTCCTTATCTGATATGTCCTACATACGACTCCTGTCCCACAGTAATGTGGCTTATTCTTAACTACTATCTGAGCTGGCCCAGAGAAATAATCAATTCCTGGGTAACAGATGCTGATGTGAGGGACATCTACAAGCTGCGCAAAAATCTTTTTAAAGTTATTGTGCTTTTAGCTTCCAGTGGCAAAGAGAGCTAAATCCCAGTCAGAAATGCATGAAGAAGATATCCAGATGAGAAATCTGGAGATTGTTGTTCTAGTTCAAGTTGTAAATTAATTTATCACTAAACTCAGAGTTAATCGATTACTTTACTACTTATAATGTTGCAAAATATTACATTGCACGGGTTAACACCCAACTCCACCACAGGAACATTAGTTCAAGCACTGCATCGTAGTAACTAATTAATGAGGTCTGGATTAATAATCGTAGAAACATCTGAGAATGAGATTTTATGATCACATCATTCGTATTAACAGATGAGCTCTTACAAAATTCAATGTATTTCAATTTCAATATGGCTCCCGACACCACAGAGACACAGAAACTCAACAGATTAAAATTCACACTTTATACTTGCCTCAAAGATCAGTATTTGGACTCATCACCACTACTGAGAGAAAAGAAATCAAGGCATTATGTAAAATTCCATAAGAAGTAAGCGGAAGAAACAGTTCAGTTTAACTGAGTTCTGGTGAGGTTTAAACTCTTGTAACCCACATCCATGATCTCTCATTCCTTTCACCCTTGACTGCTTATCTATCATCCGCATTGTTGCATCAATTCTATTTCACTGAAACTACTCTACAGTAGTGATTAGTAGCAAATATCACATTCCAACCCCAGCATGTTGAGTTAAAACTTCACATCACTTGGTGCTAAATTATCGACGTCAATCGAAAAAACTTAGGGGAGCCTGAGATAACCTGACCATAGCCTTTTCGAGAAACCTTTTGAACATTAGGTATTCAAGCATTTTGTTGGAACGGAGCAGAGGGAGGTTTTATTTGGCTGAACCATTCCTGAGTTGATGAAAGTCTAACGTAAAAATGCTGCCATATGTCAGTATGGAGCCTGACTAACCTGAGTGTTTTTCAGAGTTTTTCGATTGTTTCATGCGGAAGGAATTTTGGAGAACTTGGTATTGCCATTGGGTTAAATTCAGCTTACAAGAAATGCACATTGTGGGGATGGTGGTGTCCCTGCCTCTAGACTAGAAAGTCCAGATTCAATTCCCACCTACTTGAGAGATGTAGCATAACATGCATGGAAAGTGCCGGAGAAAATCAACAGATCTAGCAGTGCCTGTGGAGAGAGAGAAACAGAGTTAACGTTTTAAGTCTGGTATGATTCTTCTCCAGAACTGACTCTTCTTCAGTTCTCTGGAAGTGTCATACCTGGGCTCGAAATACTAACTCTATTTCTCTCTGCGCAGATACTGCCAGATCTGTTGAGATTCTCCAGCACGCTGTGTATTTGTTTCAGATTTTGAGCATCTGCAGTATTTTGTTTTTATGCAATGTGTTGGAATGTGTTGAACAGGTTGATATCTACAAGGGGTATGTGCAGTTGTAGAAAACAGGATCAGCCAAGATAGTATTACTTTTGTATCACATCAGCTTGAAACAATGGGTGTTGACTAAAATATTACAATGATCTGTCAGAATGGCTTCATTCATCTCAACCCAATGAGAGCCAGCCAGGTGTCTAGACTTTGGGTAGGCATGGTGAGGCAATAGGAGATATCATTGTCAGGCTGACTGACCAATCCCACATGTGAAGAGCTGGATGGCGCTCAGAAGTTAAGTCTTTGGCTTTCATATCAAGTGGGGACCATTAGATACCCTTTATAAAAGTCACTACATGGCTTTCCAGTTCTTCCCCATTATTCAAACCCCAAATCCCCTGACGCTGATTCCAGATGGTGGTAACTGGAAGGTCAGCACACCCAAGTCCAACTGAGGCAATCTGGAGCATTTAAGTCAGATATTTTGATTTCTATGTTGGCTGATGCTGATCAAAGTATTGTTTCCTCATAGAGCCTCGGTTTTATTAATCACGTACATCTCCCACTTAGGGCAGCACGGTGGCTCAGTGGTTAGCACTGCTGCCTCATCAGCACCAGGGACCTGGGTTCGATTCCACCCTCAGGCGAGTCTCTGTGTGGAGTCTGCACATTCCCCCCAGTGCCTGTGTGGGTTTCCTCTGGGTGCTCCAGCTTCCTCCCACAACCCAAAGATGTGCAGGGTAGATGGATTGGCCATGCTAAATTGCCCATAGAGTGTCCAGGGATGTGTAGGCTAGGTGTATTAGCCCTGGGAAATGCAGGGTTACAGGGGTCAGGTAAGTCCAGGTGTGATGTTCTTCACAGAGTCAATGTGGACTTGTTGGGCCGAATAGTCAGTTTCCGCACAGTAAAAAGGAAAAAATGCTGTGTTGGACCGTCACTTATGTATTCCACTTTCCTGCCCTTTTCACCGAGCCCTTGATTCCCTGACTGAGCAAGAGTATATCCATCTCAGCCTTCACCATACATAGTGTAAAGGAAAACTTGGTTTTCAACATCCTTAACAATATGAAGAGCTATAATACAAAAAAAACAGAATGCAGGAGATCTGGGCAGTTTATTATATTTGAAGATCTGCAAGCGAGGCAACAATTCAGACAGGCAGAGGTAGCTGGTAACTAAGGACAAATTGTGGGTTGCTATGGAATCAGCAGTACAGAGTCAGACACTATTAAGACAAGACACTATTATGCCACCATTATGAAACATCTGATGAAGTCGCACTTTGGGAAATACTGAACCATCCGTGAAGAGTGAGATATCTTGGTACATAGGATGGAGCCAATTCTAAAGATGTACATGTGAGAATCACCAAGGAAACGAGGAAAAGATATAACAACTAATGCAATGCTGCATCAATTTCTCATGGACAAACAAACCATAGAGTTACTAAGGCACAGAAGGAGGCCATTCAGCCCATTGTCCCTGCCTTGGTTCTATTCCCTTGGGCCAGTCTCCTGCCTTTTCCTCAATTCCTATCTAAATAATCATCCAACTCCCGCCGAATGTCTCAACTGAACCTGTCTCCAACACATTTCCAGGCAGGGCATTCCAGGCCCTAACTGTACACTGCACAAAAAGCATTTTACCTCACATGAATCTTAGTTTAAATGGAAAGAAGAGTAGGATTTTGCTGAGACTCATCCAAGTGCACAAGGCCTTTCCCCACCCCATCTTCACAGACTCCACCAACATTCAATATCGCTGCACTTTTTCAATTCTGTCCACTTCTCACTTTACCATTGGGGCCATGCCTTCATCGATCTAAAGTCTGGAATTCCCTTTTGTAAATATTTCTTCCTCTTGACTCCCTCTTTTCTCCCTTAAGATGATCCTTAAAATCCCCTTGGTGCAGCTGTTGGTCACCTGCCCTGATATCAGCAAAGTGACATGGTTCAGAATGCTTTAGCGTTTGTCTTATAAGGGAAGGCTAAACAGTTTGGGGCACACTCACTGGGATTTAGGAGAATGGGAGATGGTCTCTTTGAAACATATAGGATTCTTAAAGGAGTTTGACAGGGTAAATGCAGAGAGAACGTTTCCCCTCCTGGGAGACTCAAGAACGAGGGGGCACAGTCTCAGAATAAAGGGGCACCAACTGAAAGTTGAGATGAGGAGGAATTTCTTCTCTCACAGGGCTGAGAGTCTTTGGAACTCCTTGCCACAGAGACCAGTAGACGAAGACACCTTGGACATATTTAAAGCTGAGATAGATAGATTCTTGCTCAGTTGGATTATCAGGGGTTACGGGGAAAGGACAGGAAAGTGGACGTGAGAAATGTCAGGTCAGCCATGATCCTACTGAATGGCAGAGCAGGTTCAAGGAGCTGAGGGGCCTACTTGTGATCTCCTTTCTATGATCTGTCTTATGCTTTAGTGCTTTAACAGTACTATAAAAATGCAAGATATTTTTGTTATGATGCTGGACCTGTACATATCACCTGGCAGTGTTCCACTGGATCCACGAAGCGGGGGTCAGAAATATTCATTCCTTCAAGTTTCATTACTGGTAGCCTCGAGAGCCAGGGCTGCCTGATAGTCTTTAACACATTGTGATTCATCACTGGGGGCTACTGGAATGAAATGAACTGAAAAAGCCAACAGCACCCCAAGTGGGCAACTAATGGTGGGGGAGAGCTATGCCCCTGAATTGCATCTCTACACACTCCACAGAATGACTTCCATTATAGACTTCAAGAAGAATTCCCTTAACCGCACCATCGGTTTCCTTAAGTTCCCAATTTTCGCACATTAATTACTCTAAAGCTGCCACAGTAAATTATATCCAGCAATTAAAAGCATACGTATCCTTTATGCCCTCTCTATCTGTCCACAAATTACCAATATGGCCACATACGATAGGGGCAGCAACAGCATCAGTGCCCAAAGCAGTGACACTTTTCCCGATTCCAATCTTCCATACTTCATTAATGTCTGTATGAGTTGAACCATGTATGGGTCCAGGCTAAGAAAATAAGGAGTCTATCATTTAAGCACAAGTCTGCTCAGACGTTAATACACACTCCGCAAGCCTCCTAATGGTTTCTTTCCGAACGATGGAAACATCGTACAGCAGATGGCCATGCCTTTCCCATCATCCCACACTGTGTCCTGCCAGCAACCCCACACCAACCCACCCCCACCCAGCCTCCCTAACTCCAACAGCCACCCACACTCGGAGCTGAAATGAGTCGAATGGCTTCCCAGTGGTTTTGGTGCCAGTGTCTGTGTGAAAGAAGACGCACTAATCTCTGCCTCCTCACATAACCCATACTGTACTTCTTTCCTGCACCAGCCGGCATCTCATCACCCACCAGGAGGGATTGATCCCTGAGCTTCTCAAAGTTCTGCAAAAACCTCTTCAAAGCCCAGTGTTGTGATCTACAACTGGGTACCTGGTGGTTTCTGGTTCAAGTTGGCACAGAGTTGCAAGAAACTCTGCTGTACATTGTCCTCAATTGGGATTAGTCTGACAAGGTGTTAGTACACAGGAAATGGACTTATTGGTCTGCCTTGGTGCTGTAAATATTTCTGGCTGTGTTCTGGTCTTTGTGTGAAAAGGACACTCTTAGTAAAGAAGGCCACTTCATAGAATCCCTAAAGTGTGGAAGCAGGCCATTTGGCCCATCGAGTCTGCACCGACCCTCCAAAGAGCATCTCACCCAGACCCAGCCCCACATCCTTGCATTTCCCATAGATAACTCACTGAACCTGCACATCACTGAATGCTACGGGCAATTTAGCACAGCCAATCCACCTTAACCTGCACATCTTTGGGCTGTGGGAGGAAACTGGAACAAACATACGCAGACACAGGGAGAGCGTGCAAACTCCGCACAGACAGTCGCCCGAGGGTGAAGCCGAATCCAGGTCCCTGGTGCTGTGAGGCAGCAGTGCTAACCACTGAGCCACCGTGCCACCCTCATGTAGTTATTCAGTTGCTTACTCATTGTCCACAAAGCAATACCTCAGTTCTTTACCATGATGAAGAGGCTCCCTCAGAAGATTACTGGATCTGACAGAGACCTGGCCACCTCAACTCCAACTGGTCAACGTAGATTGAAGACCTACTTAGACCTGAATTGGAAGACACAGTGACAACAATGTGCAAAGAAAGGCCCAACAACAAAGAGATGAGCACGAATGGCAATTCTAACACTCAGTGCGGCTTGCTCCAAGTCCCAATCCTTCTGATCTAATTCACAATTCGTTGCACACGCACAAAATGGGCATAAGCAGGAGGAGGCCATTTGGCCCTGGAACTTGCTGTACTGTCCAATTACCATATTGATTCAGGAATAGTTGATCTCATTTAAAAATGCACACCGAATGTTTGGCCAAAGAATCATTAACTTATCATCTACCTTGTGTGTAGATACTACACACATTTTAGCGAAAAGATTGAAATTCTTTGTACCGACATCCTGCTCCAACACAAGTTAAAATCCCCCTAGTGTACAGCTCCTTGATAAAATCAGGACATCATTTTTATACAGTCATAGGACATGGGTGAGACTGGCTGTGCCCAGCATTTATTACCCATCCCTAGTTGCCCTCAAGAAGATGGTGGTGAGCTGCTTTCATAAATCGCTATAGTTCATTGGCTGTAGGAAGACCCACACTATCCTCAGGATGGAGTTCGAGGGTTTTGACCAGCAACATTGAGGGAAGGGTGATATATTTCCAAGTCAGGATGGTGAGTGGCTCAGAGGGGAACTTGGAGGTATTGGTGGTCCTGTGTGTCTGCTGCCCTTATCCTTCTGGATGGAAGTGGGGAGTATTCCATTATGCTCCTGACTTGTGCCTTGTAGATGGTGGACTGGCTCTGGGGGAAGTCAGGAGGTGGGTTAATCACCGCAGCCTCTGACCTGTTTTTGTAGCCACTGCATTTTACATGGTTGATCTTGAAACAATTTACGCCAATCACAACAGGCACCAGTTCATTCCAGAGGCTCACCGCAGCTCCATGAAAATTAGACCCACCTAATAGCCGGTCTGTTAACGCTGTTATGTAGTTTTAACTCATAACTTCTCATTCCCCCACCTGCGAAACTGGAATAATCTCTGAGTTGTTATTCTATTCAGTTTGTTACTCCTTACGAGGTCCTTAAGTTTTGCTCTTCTGGCATGGAGTCATTCTTATCACAGTCCACTGCACCTTCTCAAAGATCACTTCATCCAGTGTTATCCATTTTTTCCGAGCATGGTTTACAATGCATCAAATCACAGAACTGTACAACACAGGAATGGCCATTCAGCCCACTACACCTGTGCCAGCTCCTGAGCAGACTTTTTTTTCCCAGTTGAGTCCTCCACCTCCTGTGTCTATTCATTTCAAGCACCTTTTCGCAGCTACAGCAACATGTGCTTATCTTCCACCATGCAACAGGAGAATCTAAGGAAAGCTCTCTGGCCTTCGACAGTTGTAATAAGCATTGATTTGCCTATCCCGAACTGTGCATTGAAGAAATCCATTCATGGGACTTTGAGGAAATTTCTCCATCACATCACCTTGCTTGAAATGAAACGGAATCCAGAGCCTCCACCCCGCAACACTTACGGCCTCAAACCCCAGGTCAGGTAGCAAATGGCAGCTGAATCTGCCAAATTTAAACTCAAGAACATGACAAAAACAGACACACACAAATATGTGCACAAACACGAGCTAAACCACACACACAGACACAATGCACTCTTACTTTGGCCAATAAATGGTTGTTTGTGAAAATTATGCAAACATAATTTGATCTTGAAAGAGGAATAAACATGCTAGAATGTAAAATGAATCTCAAAAAGTGTTTCTGGCTTGTTTACGGGCTACATAATGAGATTTGAGGTAAATCTTTTGGCACAACCCATTTTAGTCAAGACAAGACTTCCTCAGGGTAACCATCTAAGTTGTTGCACTGTAGGGAGCCAAATGTCTCAATTTGACACGGGCTCGAGAAGGACGCTTACTGCTTGTGGCTCGTTAGTTGCTGCAGACAATCCCTAAACATCTCGGAATGATTTTTGCCACTCATTTTTATGTCCTTGATGTGCTGTCAGAAGATTTGTGTTATCAGCAATGTTTGTTTCCACTCCAATTATGACAATTGAGAAAGCAGCAACAGTAGGGTGGCAACATGCCAGATACAATGCAAATGTGAGATGTAGCTGAACATTTTTGAAGGAGGAATCCAGATTAAAAAACAAAACTGTGAGCATTTTAGAATATGAAGTGAAATTATTGGACTTTTAGTTTGAGGCTAAGTTTTCTTTTCAGGAGATAATGTCAGGTGTACAGCATTTGAATCTAGAAATTCTTTGACAAAGGATATGCTTAATAGTTTGTACGCCAACTGTAGAGAGAGAGAGAGAGAGAGAGAGGAGTGGAGTTAATGGAGGGGAGGTGGATTTGGACCATGTTCCCCGGGGAGGAGTGATGACGGCTGAGACCAAAAGCAATGTTATCAGGCAGGAATGTTGATTATATAACTGCCACCTCTCAATGTTTCCAGAGGCGGTTTGAGCGGGCACACAGCAAGTGGCAAGTAGCCAAGTGAGATCACTGCTATTGAGCTAATTATCAGCAATTGTTAGACAGTAGTATTTTAGCAGTATTTTCCAAGACCCCCTGCAGTTACTGCAACTCGTCACCTCTCGAGAGGCAAGTGGAAAGGTAGGGCAATGTCATTTGGTCATCAGCGCGGAAAAGGGCCTTTCGGTCCAACTCATCTGCGCTGACCGGCCATCCCAATCTGATCTAGTCCTATTTGTCAGCATTTGGCCCAAATCCCTCTAAACCCCTCCTATTCAGGCATCCATCCAGATGCCTTTTAAAATGTTGTCATTGTACCAGCCTCCACCACTTCCTCTGGCAGCTCATTCCATACACGCACCACCCTCTGTGTGAAAAAGTTCCCCCTCAGGTCCCTTTTAAATCATTCCCCTCTCAGCTTAAACCTATTCCACTCTAGTTTTGGACTCCCCTACCCTGGGAAAAAGACCTTGGCCATTCACCCTATCCATGCCCCTTATGGCCTTATAAACCTCTCCAAGATCACCCTTCAGCCTCTTACACTCCAAGGAATACTGCCCCAGCCTATTCAGCCCCTCCCTGTAGCTCAAACCTTTCAGTCCCAGCAATCTTTTCTGCACCTTCTCACAAATTTAAAAACACCTTTCCTATAGAAGGGTGACCAGAATTGTGCGAACAGGGTCAATGACAAGTCTGAGGTCGTCCTCTGGTAGAGGCATGGACTTCAAACAAAAACCCCAACAGTGCAGAAAGAGGCCAGTCAGCTCCTTGAGTCTATAACAATCCTCCAAAAACAACCCACACAAACACAGCCCCTTAGCCTATACCAAATTGTGGAACTGGATGAACACAGCATGCCAGACAGCTTCAGAGGAGCAGGAAAGTCAACGTTTCGGATCGGGACCCCTCTTCAGACCCAAGATGCCAGCTTTCCTGTTCCTCCAGCTCCACACCTTGTTATCTCAGGCTCCAGCATCTGCAGCATTTACTATCTCATCCCCCTACCCTACATTTACCTTGGCTGACCCTCTTAGCTTGCACATCCATGGACACTATAGGGCAACTTAGCATAGCCAATCCACTCAACCTACATATCTCTGGATGTGAGAGGAAAGCAGAGCACCCAGTGGGAACCCACACAGACATAGGGACAACATGCAAACTCCACACAGACTGAAATTGAACTTAGCACTCTCCACATAGCCACTGTACCATCTGGCAAAAAAAACACCAATGAATGTCAATTAATGCTTGATTTGACTTCAGTTAAGATATTGCATCCCTTTCTTCAAGTTTAATAGAGGATGCAGAGGACATCTTCAAAGATGGTTCCAGGGATGAGGGACCTCAGTTGTATGGATGGGCTAGGTGAAGCTTTGAGAAGAGAAAATTAAGAAGAGTTTTTTTTGAAGAGGTGCACTAAATTATTAGGGTTCGGGGCAGAGTACAGGTGAGGAGCATTCCCCATTGGCAGAAGGGTTAATGAAGAGGGGCCTGGGTTAGGGGCTGGTGGTTCGACAGAGTGTTTCTGTGAAATCTGACAGAGCCAGAACCACTCCTCCAGCAAGTCCTAATGCTCAGGTCAGAAATTCTATGCAATTAGGCGACTGGAATAGCTTCATAAAACATGCCATTTAATTATTTAGAAATCTGTCCAGTGAGGCAAATTTTACGCAAAAGTGATTGATCTTGTAGCTGCTGCCAATTCACTAATTATGAACAGAGCATTGCAATGTCAATTTTACACTGAAAAAATAGTTACCTATTCTCGCAGCCCCTTCTGCAACTCAACTAATTTTCCCTTTTCCTTTCACATGACAGCAAACAAACATCTTCCCCATTAATTTCTAGTGTGCTTTGAGTTCCATTTGCCTTCCCTGGTACCTTTTGAACTTGGGTGCTAGCTTTTTTTTTGTGATTCATGGACGTGGACTTCCAAATCCCTCAGGGTTTCAGCTTTCTGCTGAAAGAAGGGCTCAGGTGTGGTCCTGCCTGCAACAAGCCATCATTGCTGTGGTGTTTCAATGCCCTAGCAATGAAGGCTAATGTTCCATTGGTGAGAACATTCAGTGTTGTGTAGAAGGTTGAGGGCATGCGGTGATTCCGACACAAAGACGAGGATTTTGTATGTGACGTGTTGAACCGAATCTGATGAACTCTCCCACCCAAGGGAAAAGACCTTTGCTACTTACCTTATCTATGCCCTCACAGTTTTATAAACCTCTATAAGAGTCATTAGGTATTTTCAAAATGGAGTTAGATAGGTTTTTTTTAATCAGGAAGGGAACAGGTGTTATGGGGAAAAGGCAGCAAAGTGGAACTGAGGAGTGTCAGATTCGCCATGACCTCATTGAATGGTTTCAATAATACCCCATCTTGTTCTCCAACCACATAACTGCTGGGTCAAAATTCCTGGAATTCCCACCCGAATGGCATTGTGGGTCAACCCACAGCAGTTCAAGGAGGCAGCTCACCCCCACCTTCTCAAGGGGCAACTAGGGATGGACACTAAATGCTGGGCCCAGCCAGTAACGCCCACATCCCAGAATGAATATAAAATGTTTAGTTTAAAGCTGGAGCATGACTTGAATGGAAAATATCCCAGCCCAGACTTTATAATGGCCAGATTGTCATTTCTACAGTGTACATAGGAGTTGTGCACAGGGCAGTGCGGAATCGCCAATGTAATAGCTTCTGAAGGAATTGGTTGGAAAACTGACGATCCCACCGAACAATTCCCCTCTGCCTGGATTCCTCAGAAAGTATCCATTTAAAATCGGAGAGTTCAGAGGATTCCACTGCTATTAGATCAATGATTACCCAGGATAAGTTAGATCATGAAATTTAGCATCTAGCTCCTGAGTAGCTATTAAACTGTCTCTCCAGTTTACCCCATTTACACATCTTCCAGATCCCTCATACTCTCTGGACCTGAGCCAACGCACTCCCATTATCTACCCCAAAGATCCAAGTGCCCCTCACCAGAAGACCCAACACTTGCACCCCCCCACACCGCCCACCCTTTGCTGGGACAGAAGTGCTTCCACTTTCTGTCTCCACAGTCAGTAGCAACCTCTACACCCTGCCACGGCCAAATCTACTCCTTTATCATCCCATCACTGGACCTGATCTCTACTCCCCTCCCACCAGACTCAATGCCGGTGACACTCACGCACAACACTCCCACCTCCTCCCTGACCTGATAACCCCTATCCTCTACCCTCTTTCTCACTCTGTGAGTGATCAACACTACGTAGAATATCTCGTCCTCTGACTTTGAGCTGCCAGTTCTAGTATTTCAGCTGTAGCTTACGGAAAGCTTCAAAGTTTGCCTTGATGACCAGATACGAAAGGGTCCAAAACAATCATTTCATCAGACTGGTATAATTGTCATGCAACAATACACAGAAACGGGCCCCAGATGTCGGCAAAATATCGAGATCAGTGGAGGTGTAAACATTCTTGGTGATACAGTGAGACCATCTTATGGGATACACGAAGAGTTTACACAAAATCGAATCAAACTCAGTAAGCAACCTTATAAGTTCAAAACCTTTAAATGGAATGATTGCCATTGAGTTCTAGCTATAATAAAGTGTTTCAAGTTTGCAAGTTCAGCCATTTGTGAGCTAGTTAATATGTTCATTAGGGCTGAGATATAGAATTTAATATGTTTGTCAATAGATTAGAGCTATATTAACACACCCCACTACCTGCAGCGTGATTAATAATTATAAAGCATTACAGAGAGCACAAAACATTTATGTCACATGTGGGCTTTGGGATTCTGGATAGAATTAACCGATCACACAAGTCATCCTAACCGAGATAACAGCAACTCATTAATAGGTTTGTTAGAAGGAGACAGAACTTGTATATCCAAGATTTTACAATGTCGTTGCATAAGACTCACTAGAGGCTATTAGCACAGAAGATGTTCGGAAGCTGTAATCTGTAATGCCGGAGTTTATCATCCTATTTGTGTATTTCTCATATTTACTATTAATTAAATAACACATTAGTTGCTAGCTTAATCTTCTTTCGACATGCCAGCAACCAGTGATGCTCTGCCCTACAGCCCTACGCCAGATGTTACACTTTTACAATGAATGATATCCAATCTTACAGTAACTCACGCTTCACAGTGTGAAAGCACCAAGAAACTAAATGGCTCTTGTGAATGACTGCTCATCCAACTCTGCTTCTCTGACAGTGCAGCAAACCTTCATTAATAACTTCCAGACATAGAGCACTGCATCTGGATTGTTCCTTCAAAGTTTCCTCAAATCTACCCCACTGACAGAGCAGCACTCCCACAGCACTGACCCTCAACAGTGCAACACTCCCTCTGTACTGACTATCTGACAGTGCGGCGCTCCCTCAGCACTGACCCTCCGACAGTGCAACATTCCCTCAGCACAGACCTTCCAACAGTGCAACACTCCCTCAGCACTGACCCTCCGACAGTGTGGCAGTTTCTCAGCACTGACCCTCCAACAGCGCAACACTCCATGGCTACAGACCCTCAGACTGTGTGACACTCCCTCAGTGTTGACCATCCGTCAGCACTCCCTCAGTACTGTCCCTCCGACAGTGCTGCACTCCCTCAGCACTGACCCTCTGACAATGCAGGTGCTCATTTGGCTGAATGGCTGGTTTGTGATGCAGAGTGACACCAGCAGAACGGGTTCAATTCCGGCACCAGCTGAGGTTACCATGAAGGACTCTCCTCAACATCTCCTCTCACCTGAGGTGTGTTAACCCTCCGGTCAAGTCATCTCTCTCTAATGAGAGAGCGTCCCTATGGCCTGGTAGAACTGTGACAACTTTACTTTTACCTCCACCTGATTGCAAGCTATACTCAAACAATGGGGTTTAATGGTCTAGTGGCTAATTACTGTACTGGTAATCCAGAGACAGTTAAGGTCCAAGGGACTCAGGTTCAAATTCTGCTATGGCAGATGAGACTTGGATTCACTTAAAATCTGGAATTAAGGTTCTAATGATGACCGTGAAACTGTTGTCGATTGGTTGGGGAAAGACCCACTGAGTTCACAAATATCTTTCAGGGAAGAAAACTAGTGTTTTACCTGAGATAATGTGAACTGCAGATGCTGGAGAATCTGAGATAACAAAGTGTGGAGCTGGATGAACACAGCAGGTCAAGCAGCATCTCAGGAGCACAAAAGCTGACGTTTCGGGCCTAGACCCTTCATCAGAGCTCTCTGATGAAGGGTCTAGGCCCGAAACGTCAGCTTTTGTGCTCCTGAGATGCTGCTTGGCCTGCTGTGTTCATCCAGCCTCACATTTTATTTTCTTGGTGTTTTACCTGGTCTGGTCTGCATGTGACTCCAGACCTAGAGCAATGCGGTTGACTCTCAACTGTTCTCTGGATAATAACTGGTGACCCGCCCAGTGACACCCACATCCTGCGAACGGATTAAAAGGAAATTACTTATGAAAGACCAAGCATAATTTCTACTTGTGGATGTGTTTCCTGGTAGGGCAATAGTTATGAAACAATTTTAAGTGTGCTAGTCGCGATATAAGTCAAGCTTGTAAAGTGATTAATTCACACATTTTAGATCTCAGGGACTCAATTTCTGCAAGCAAAAATCTAAACAGTATGACTTTATGCATTATCTGGGAGCTTGCTGGAAAGTCTCCAGTTCCCTGATTGCCTTCTCCATGTCAAAACCTCAGTCAATCAGTACCACTTTTCTCCTGTAATGAGAATTGTGGTCACAATAAAAACAGAAATCACTGGAAAAGCTCAGCAGGTCTGGCAGCATCTGTGAGGAAAATTTCAGAGTTAACGTTTTGGGTCCGGTGACCCTTCCTCAGTTTGCTGACCAGACCTGCTGAGCTTTTCCAACAACTTCTATTTTTGTTCCTGATTTA